>NC_061511.1:110408709-110498864 GCF_022539505.1 Lolium rigidum
AAAAATCCAAGAATAGAAAGAATTTTGGTTCATAGAGGATGACATGCGGGACCCATGATCCTGCATCGTAAACGGCTCGAACGGAGAACGTTGAACGAGATGGCGCGATCGAGAAAAAAACAATGCCAGAGAGGCTGCCATCCGGGCCCTACATCCCTCGGCGGTGCGGATTTGCGTTGACTCGGCCGGCGAACCCGAGAATTCGCGATGCACCACGTCCCGGGCCACCATACGCGACGTTTTGGCCGCTTTCGTCGGGCTAGGTGGCCTCAAAAACGAGAAAAAAAAAGTTTTGACATGCACCACGGAGGGACCCAAAATCGTCGGCCATGGTACACCAGCAACCACGGCGCGACTTCAACTTCGTCGGCCATGGCAACTTTTCTTGTAGTGAACTTGCGTCGGTGTAACTGGTTACAACGAGCTCTTGGTCACCTCCATAACAAAGAAACATATCCTTAGTTCTTTTCAAGTACTTCAGGATATTCTTGACCGCTGTCCAGTGTTCCATTCCTGGATCACTTTGATATCTGCTGGTCAAACTAACATCATGTGCGATATCCGGTCTTGTACACAGCATGGCATACATGATAGAGCCTACTGCCGAGGCATAGGGGATCTGATTCATCCTCTCTCTTTCTTCTGCCGTAGTCGAACCTTGAGTCTTACTCAAGACCTTACCTGGCAACATCGGTAAAAACCCTTTCTTACTTTCATCCATTCTAAACTTCTTTAGAATCTTGTCTAGGTATGTACTTTGTGAAAGCCCTATTAGGCGTCTTGATCTATCTCTATAAATCTTGATGCCTAAAATGTACGCTGCTTCACCAAGGTCCTTCATTGAAAAACACTTATTCAAATAACCTTTTACACTGCTTAATAGTTCTATATCATTCCCAATCAATAATATGTCATCTACATATAATATCAGGAATGCTACAGAGCTCCCACTCACTTTCTTGTAAATACATGCCTCTCCATGACACTGTATAAACCCGAAGTCTTTGATCACCTTATCAAAGCATCGGTTCCAACTCCTGGATGCTTGCTTCAGTCCATAAATGGAACGTTGAAGTTTGCATACCTTGTCAGCATTTTTAGGATCGACAAAACCTTTGGGTTTTACCATATACAACTCTTCCTCAATGTCACCATTAAGGAACGCCGTTTTGACATCCATCTGCCAAATCTCATAATCAAAAAATGCAGCTATTGCTAACAAAATCCTCACAGACTTTAGCTTCGCTACAGGTGAGAAGTTCTCATCGTAGTCAACGCCTTGAATTTGTCGGAAACCTTTTGCGACAAGTCGAGCTTTATAGACAGTAACATTACCATCAGCATCTGTTTTTCTCTTGAAGATCCATTTATTCTCGAAAGCCTTGCGGCTATCAGGTAAGTCTACCAAAGTCCACACTTTGTTATCATACATGGATCCCATTTCGGATTTCATGGCTTCTTGCCATTTGTTGGAATCTGGGCTCATCATCGCTTCTTCATACGTCGCAGGGTCTTCATCATTGTTGTCCACAATTATGACATTTAGATAAGGATCATACCAATCAGGAGTGGTACGCTCCCTTGTCGATCTGCGAGGTTCAGTAGCTACCTCGTTCGAAGTTTCATGATCATTATCATTAGCTTCCTCTGTTATCGGTGCAGGCGGCACAGGAACATCTTCCGGTACTGCGCTACTCTGATCAATGAGAGAAGGTTCAGTAACCTCGTCGAGTTCTACTTTTCTTCCAGTCACTTCTTTAGTGAGAAACTCCTTCTCAAGAAAGGTTCCGTTCTTAGCAACAAAGATTTTGCCTTCGGATCTGTGATAGAAAGTATACCCAATAGTTTCCTTAGGGTATCCTATGAAGACGCATTTCTCCGCTTTGGGTTCTAGCTTGTCCGGTTGTAACTTTTTTACATAGGCTTCGCAACCCCAAACTTTAAGGAACGACAGCTTAGGTTTCTTATTAAACCATAATTCATACGGTGTCGTTTAAACGGATTTAGATGGTGCCCTATTTAAAGTGAATGCAGCTGTCTCTAATGCATAACCCCAAAACGATAACGGCAAATCAGTAAGAGACATCATAGAACGAACCATATCTAAGAGAGTTCGATTACGACGTTCGGACACACCATTGCGCTGTGGTGTTCCCGGCGGTGTCAACTGTGAAAGTATTCCGCATTTCTTTAAATGCATGCTAAACTCATAACTCAGATATTCGCCTCCGCGATCAGAACGCAGAAACTTGATCTTCTTGTTACGTTGATTTTCTACTTCACTTTGGAATTCCTTAAACTTCTGGAAAGTTTTGGATTTATGCTTCATGAAATAGATATACCCATATCTACTCAGATCATCTGTGAAAGTTAGAACATAACGATAACCACCGCGCGAGGCTACACTCATTGGTCCGCACACATCGGTATGTATGATTTCCAATAAGTCAGTAGCTCGCTCCATTATACCAGAGAATGGAGTCTTAGTCATTTTTTCCATTAGACATGCTTCGCATCTATCAAGTGACTCAAGTAGTCCATCGGAATGGAGTTTCTTCATGCGTTTCACTCCAATATGACCAAGACGACAGTGCCACATATAAGTAGAATTATCATTCAATTTAATTCGCTTAGCATCAATGTTATGAACATGTGTATCACTACTATCGAGACTTAACAGGAATAAACCATTCATCTCAGGCGCATGACCATAAAAGATATTATTCATAAAAATAGAACAACCATTATTCTCATACTATGAATAACCGTCTTGCATTAAACAAGATCCAGATATAATGTTCATGCTCAACGCAGGCACCAAATAACAATTATTGAGGTTTAAAACTAATCCCGAAGGTAGATGTAGAGGGAGCGTGCCGACAGCGATCACATCGACCTTGGATCCATTTCCAACGCGCATCGTCACTTCGTCCCTCGCCAGGCTTCGTTTATTCCGTAGTTCCGGTTTCGAGTTACAAATGTGAGCAACCGAACCGAGTATCAAATACCCAGGCACTAGTACGAGAACCAGTAAGATAGACATCTATAACATGTATATCAGATATACCTTTCTTATTCTTGACAAGGCCGCTCTTCAGATCAGCCAAGTACTTGGGGCAATTACGCTTCCAGTGCCCCTTCCCATTGCAGTAGTAGCACTCAGTATCAGGTTTAGGGCCACCCTTAGGCTTCTCAGGAGGCGCGGCCGCTTTCTTGCCGCCCTTCTTGAAGTTGCCCTTCTTAGGTTTGCCTTGCTTCTTGAAACTAGTGGTCTTGCTGACCATCAACACTTGGTGCTCTTTCTTAATCTCGATCTCAGCAGATTTTAGCATCGAGAAGAGTTCAAGTAACTCCTTGTTCATGTTCTGCATGTTGTAGTTCATCACGAAGTTCTTGTAACTTGGTGGCAGTGATTGGAGGACACGATGAATACCCAGCTGGTTAGGGATCGTAATCCCCAAGTCACTGAGCTTCTTCGCGTGTCCGGACATAGCGAACACGTGCTCACTAACGGAGCTGCCCTCTTCCATCATACAGCCAAAGAACTGTTTCGAGGCCTCATAGCTCTCCACAGCCGCATGAGTTTCAAAGATAACCTTGAGCTCATTGATCATATCACAAGGGTCGTGGTGCTCAAAACGCTTTTGGAGCTCTGCCTCTAGGCTGCACAGGATGGCACACTGAACTTGAGAGTAACGAGTCACCCGAGTCTCGTAAACATTTTTTACGTCCTCGGATACTGCAGGTGGTGGTGGGGGACCTAGCGGTGCTTCGAGCACATATTGCAGATTTCCGCCATTGATGAAAATCCTCACATGACGGAACCGATCGGTGAAGTTGCTACCATTGCTTTTAAGCTTTTCTTTCTCTAGGAACTGGTTAAAATTGATTGATGGGGACGCCATGATCTACAACATATATTTGCAAGAGTTTAGACTAAGTTTATGACAAATTGAGTTCAAATTTTAATTCTAAAAAATTAAACTAGGTGAACTCCCACTCAAAACAATATCCCTCGCATTGTCTTAGTGATCACACGAACCAAATCCACCACACCAAGTCCGATCATCACGAGACAAGATGTAATTTCAATGGCGAACACTCAAAGTGTTCATCATATCAATCATATGACTCATGCTCTACCTTTCGGTATCCCGTGTTCCGAGACCATGTCTGTACATGCTAGGCTCGTCAAGGCAACCTTAGTATCCGCGTGTGCAAAGCTGGCTTGCACCCGTTGTATGCACATGTAGAATCTATCACACCCGATCATCACGTGATGCTTCGAAACGACAAGTCTTAGCAACGGTGCATACTAAGGATGAACACTTTCTTATCTTGATATTTAGTGAGAGGGATCATCTTATAATGCTACCGTCGCGATCTAAGCAATATAAGATGCATAAAAGGATTAACATCACATGCAATTCACATGTGATATGATATGGCCCCTTTGTCTTTGCGCCTTTGATCTTCATCTACAAAGCACGGACATGATCCTCCATCATCAACGGGCATGATCTCCATCATCGTCGGCGTAGCGTCAAGGTCAATGGCGCCGTCTTCATGATTTGATCTCCCATGTAGCAACTATTACAACTACTTTGAAATAATACTCAACATGAAATTTAAAGACAACCATAAGGCTCCTGCCGGTTGCCACAATACAATAATGATCATCTCATACATATTCATCATCACATCATGGCCATATCACATCACCAAACCCTGCAAAAACAAGTTAGACGTCTCTAATTTGGTTTGCATATTTTACGTGGTTTAGGGTTTTCGAGTAAGATCCAATCTACCTACGAACATGAACCACAACGGTGATATTGTCAATAGAAAGAGTAAATTGGATCTTCACTATAGTGGGAGAGACAGACACCCGCAAAGCCACTTATGCAATACAAGTTGCATGTCGAGCGTGGAGCAAATCTCATGAACGCGGTCATGTAAAGTTAGCCCGAGCCGCCTCATCCCACTATGCCGCAAGATGCAAAGTACACGAACTAAAGACAACAAAGCATCAACGCCCACAAAACAATTGTGTTCTACTCGTGCAACCAATCTATGCATAGACACGGCTCTGATTCCACTGAGGGATTCGTAGCATAGAAAACAAAAAAAAATTCCTACCGCAAGAACGAAAACACAAGCCAAGATCTAATCTAGTAGACGGTAGCAACGAGAAGATCAAGAGACTAACCCTCGAAGATCGCATAACGAGATTAGATCTCGTGGTGTATGTAGTCGATCACTTGCCACTTGCAAAAGCGCGTAGAAGATCTTGACGGTGCCACAATCGGGCAGCACCTCCGTACTCGATCACACGTTCGGAGTTGATGATGACGTCCTCCTCCCCGTTCCAGTGGGCAGCGGAAGTAGTAGATCCTCCTCAGAATCTCGGCAGCACGACGGCGTGGTGGCGGTGGTAGTGGAGAACTCCGGCAGGGCTTCGCCTATGCGTTGTGGGAGTATTATGTGGAGGAGGAGAGGCTAGGGTTTGGGGAGAGGGGGGTGTTGGGCGCCGGCCTCAAAGGGGTGCGGCCAAGGATGGCTAGGTGTGGCCGGCCCCCTCCCCTTGCTCCTCATTATATAGGTGGAAATCCCCAAGAGTTGGAATCCAAGTCTTCGAATAAGACCCGAAACCAATACTTGTCATATGGACGAAACCTACCCAAGGTGTGACTCCTACTCAAGGTGGGACTCCCACCCTTTCCTTGGGGGGGGGTGTGGCCGGCCACCTTGGTGGAGTCCACCTGGGACTCATCCCCCTTAGGGTTGGCCGGCCATGCGAGGTGGAGTCCCTCCGGGACTCCACTTTCCATGGTGATTTCTTCCGGACTTTTCTAGAACCTTCTAGAACCTTCCATAAATGCATCGGATCATTTCCAAACTTGGAAAGTGACTTCCTATATATGAATCTTATTCTCCGGACCATTCCGGACCTCCTCGTGATGTCCTGGATCCCATCCGAGACTCCGAACAAAACTTCGAACTCCATTCCATATTCCATATCTACTTAAACGACATCAAACCTTAAGTGTGTCACCCTACGGTTCGTGAACTATGCAGACATGGTTGAGACTTCTCTCCGACCAATAACCAATAGAGGGATCTGGAGATCCGTAATGTCTCCCACATATTCAACGATGACTTAGTGATCGAATGAACCATTTACATACGATACCGATTCCCTTTGTCACGCGATATTTTACTTGTCCGAGGTTTGATCATCGGTATCTCTATACCTTGTTCAACCTCGTCTCCAACAAGTACTCTTTACTCGTACCGTGGTATGTGATCTCTTATGAACCATTCATATGCTTGCAAGCTAATTAGATGACATTCCACCGAGAGGGCCCAGAGTATATCTATCCGTCATCGGGATGGACAAATCCCACTGTTGATCCATATGCCTCAGCTCATACTTTCCGAATACCTAAGCCCACCTTTATAACCACCCATTTACGCAATGGCGTTTGATGTAATCAAAGTACCCTTCCGGCATAAGTGATTTACATGATCTCATGGTCGAAGGACTAGGTAACTATGTATCGAAAGCTTATAGCAAATGAACTTAATGATGTGATCTTATGCTACGCTTAATTGGGTGTGTCCATTACATCATTCACATAATGACATAACCTTGTTATTAATAACATCCAATGTTCATGATCATGAAACTATGATCATCTATTAATCAACAAGCTAGTTATACAAGAGGCTTACTAGGGACTCCTTGTTGTTTACATAACACACATGTATCAATGTTTCGGTTAATACAATTATAGTATGGTATATAAACATTTATCATAAACACAAAGATATATAATAACCAGTCATCTCCAACAATCATCAGGCAGAAACATAAACAAAATATTATCTACAACCACAAGAACTCCAGAATTAAGTTCTGAGTCAAGTATTCAAAGTTACTCGAGTCATGATTATGATGGTTTTGAGAACATCGACACTGATGAATTTTAGGTATCCTATCTTTCTTCCGTTCTAATTTTGTTTTCGAACATAGGGTAGAGTAGCTCCTTTTCTTTGAAGAAATGTGCAACCAAACAGGGTTGCATATTTTTCTTGAAGAATTGTGTAACTAAACACAAGAAACATGTAACTACCGTCTAGTTTCATTTTTATTTTAGATATGTGCCTCAATACATGTTGCATTTTCTTCGACAAACGTGAAAATCAAACCAAGTTGCATATTTCTTCAATAAACAAGAAAATTATCTCTGGTTCCACAATTCGTCGAGATACGTGCAACTCAAGCCGGATTGCACATTGCATCGAGATACGTGCAAATCAACCCGGGTTGCACGTTTTTCGAAGAAACGTGCAACTCAACACGGGGTTGTCATATCTTTGTGAAAGAGAGTCATGTCTAGTTTCACTTTTTCTTTTTGAAATATTTTGCAACTAGTGTCTAAATTAACAAATGAAATGTATCTTATCTTGGGTTGCACCTTTTTTTTGTCGACATACGTTTACTCAACCCGGGTTACACGTTTCTCGAAGAAACATGCAACTCAACAACATGGGTTGCACATTTCTTTGAGAAACTTGCAACTAAACACGGGGTTGTCCTATCTTTTTTGTCCTATCTTTTGGATTTGTTCTTGTGGTTTGCAAGTCTTGTACACTTGCACATTTCTTAAAAGAAATGTGCAACTAATCATGGGTTCACTTTGCACCTTTCTTCGAGAGACGTGCAACTCAACATGGGTTGCATGTTTCGTCGAGAAAAGTGCAACTAAACAGGGGTTCACCTAAGTCATGTCCACTTGCAACTTTTCTTTGAGAAACATGCAACTCAAACGGGTTGGACATTTCTTTAATAATTTGTCAAAGAGTCATGTCTAGTATAACTTTTTCTTTTTGAGATATGTGCAACTAGTGTCTAGATTAACAAATGAGACGCATCTTCTCTTGGGTTGCACCTTTCGTCGAGAAACGTTCAACTCATCCCGGGTTGCATGTTTCTTTGAGAAACGTGCAACTCAACATGGGTTCCGTATTTTCATCGAGAAACATGCAACTAAACACGGGATTATCCTATCTTTTGTCCTATCATGTACACTTGCACATTTCTTTTAACAAATAGTGTCTACATTCACAAATGAAATGCATATTCTCTTGGGTTGCACCTTTCGTCGAGATACGTGCAACTCAACCCGGGTTGCAAGTTTCTCGAAGAAATGTGGAACTAAACATGGATTTTGTCCTATATTTTTAAATTTGTTGTTGTGGTTTGCAAGTCATGTCCACTTGCACATTTCTTCAATAAATGTGCAACTAATCATGGGTTCACTTTGCACCTTTCTTTGAGAGACGTGCAACTCAACATGGGTTGCATGTTTCATCGGGTAAAGTGCAACTAAACACGGGTTTACATAAGTCATGTCACTTGCACTTTTCTTTGAGAAACATGCAACTCAAACGGGTTGGTAATTTGTCAAAGAGTCATGTCTAGTATAACTTTTTTATTTTTGAGACATGTGCAACTAGTGTCTAGATTAACAAATGAGATGCATCTTCTCTTGGGTTGCACCTTTCGTCGAGAAACGTGCAACTCATCCCGGGTTGCACGTTTCTCGGAAAAAACGTGCAACTCAACATGTGTTCCATATTTTTGTCGAGAAACGTCCAACTAAACACGGGATTGTCATATCTTTTGTCCTATCATGTACACTTGCACATTTCTTTTAACAAATAGTGTCTAGATTAACAAATGAGATGCATCTTCTCTTGGGTTGCACCTTTCGTCGAGAAACGTTCAACTCATGCCGGGTTGCATGTTTCTTCGAGGAACGTGCAACTCAACATGGGTTCCATATTTTCATCGAGAAACGTGCAACTAAACACGGGATTGTCCTATCTTTTGTCCTATCATGTACACTTGCACATTTATTTTAACAAATAGTGTCTACATTCACAAATGAGATGCATCTTCTCTTGGGTTGCACCTTTCGTCGAGATACGTGCAACTCAACCCGGGTTGCAAGTTTCTCGAAGAAATGTGGAACTAAACACGGATTTTGTCCTATACTTTTAAATTTGTTGTTGTGGTTTGGAAGTCATGTCCACTTGCATATTTCTTCAAGGGGTTGTCCATTTCTTTGAGAAACGTGCAACTAAACACGGGGTTGTACTATCTTTTTTGTCCTATCTTTTGGATTTGTTCTTGTGGTTTGCAAGTCTTGTACACTTGCACATTTCTTGAAGAAATGTGCAACTAATCATGGGTTCATTTTGCACCTTTCTTCGAGAGACGTGCAACTCAACATGGGTTGCATGTTTCGTCGAGCAAAGTGCAACTAAACGCGGGTTCACATAAGTCATGTCCACTTGCACTTTTCTTTGAGAAACATGCAACTCAACGAGTTGGTCATTTGTCAAAGAGTCATGTCTAGTATAATTTTTTCTTTTTGAGATATGTGCAACTAGTGTCTAGATTAACAAATGAGATGCATCTTCTCTTGGGCTGCACCTTTCGTCGAGAAACATGCAACTCATCCCGGGTTGCACGTTTCTCGAAAAAAATGCGCAACTCAACATGGGTTCCATATTTTTGTCGAGAAACGTGCAACTAAACACGGGATTGTCATATCTTTTGTCCTATCATGTACACTTGCACATTTCTTTTAACAAATAGTGTCTACATTCACAAATGAGATGCATCTTCTCTTGGGTTGCACCTTTCGTCGAGATATGTGCAACTCAACCCTGGTCGCAAGTTTCTCGAAGAAATGTGCAACTAAACATGGATTCTTTCCTATCTTTTTGGATTTGTTGTTGTGGTTTGCAAGTCATGTCCACTTGCACATTTCTTCAAGAAAAGAAATTGTGTGCAACTAATCACGGGTTCACTTTGCACCTTTCTTCGTGAGACGTGCAACTGAACATCGGTTGCATGTTTCGTCGAGAAAAGGCAACTCAAACGGGTTGGACATTTCTTTAACAATTGTCAAAGAGTAATGTCTAGTATCACTTTTTTATTTTTCAGATATGTGCAACTAGTGTCTAGATTAAAAAATGAGATGCATATTCTCTTGGGTTGCACCTTTTTGTCGAGATACGTGCAACTCACCCCGGGTTGCATGTTTCTCGAAGAAATGTGCAACTCAACATGGGTTGCATATTTTCGTTAAGAAACGTGCAACTAAACACGGGGTTATCCTATCTTTGTCACCTTTCGTCGAGATACGTGCAACTAAACACGGGTTTTGTCCTATCTTCTGCAACTAAGCATGGGTTGACCTAAGTCATCTCCACTTGCAATTTTCTTGAAGAAATGTGCAACTCAACATGGGTTGCACATTTCTTCGAGAAACATGCAATTCAAACATAGTTTGTACAATTGTTCGAGAAACATGAATTGCAATTGATTGCATGGTGTGTATGCTTTGCCATTTTCTTTTCACATATGTGCAACTGTTTATTTCTAACTTTATATTGTCTATAATGGATTGACGATGCTAGACCATCATTATCATTCAGGGAAAGTTGGCTTGCAAGTCCAAGAGGACAGGTAAATGTTTTTTATTTCTTTTATTACAATCAACTATGACTTTCTTTTTCTCTTTATCAAAGTCATATAACATGGATTGGTTTTTTTAGGTGCTTAGGCATGAATATATGAGAAAGTTAGCACAAAGGCAGTCTCTCTTGTATAAATGAAGAAGGATTGCAACCACCTGAATCCACATTCCATGCTATTCATCCACCTTCTCCTCGAATGGTTGATTCTTTTGGAAAAATAACATCTCCACAGAGGACAATTTATGTTCCCAACCCCAATTCTCCAGCAAGGAATGCAGGAAATAAATAATATCAATAGTAAGTATTATGTTTTTTTATCTAAATAACTTAGCAACTATTTCTAAATTTCTATATTTTTCTAAATTTGGCTTTCATATATTTTTCCTCTATATGCCTATCGTCCCTTAGGATTAATCATGTTATTTCCTACAAAATCAGAGCTCACAAGAATCGCCAGAGGTTGTTTTTCTGGGGGAAACAGAGGCAGCCAAATAAACAACTCTCATGATAGTTATGACGATGCTTACATTGGAGAACATCGGCTCAGCCCGTTTTGGAGGAATTCATGTGAAGCCATTGATGCAATGTATGACAACAACAACTTCTCTAACCAGAAATCCCAAGCTAGCACCTCATCAACATTGCCACCAAGGCGTATAGTAATGCCTAGTAGATATGTTTCATCTCCTTACGATATAAACATATCCAGTTATGAACAAGATCAAGAGCAAAAACAGTACTATCAGGCAATTTTCCGTCTAGCAAATATGGATGGATTCAAGCAGTAAATACTATCAGTTTACCTTTTTCAACTTTTTTAACACATTTTTGTGTTCTTCAACATTTTTCAATTCGCTTATATGTTTCTATTTTACTATCTAAAACAGTGAGATGGCTATACAAATTGGTAACTGTAAGGTCAGCCTTGAAACATTTGGGAATTCTTTCAAACCAGGAGGAACCATTGAAGATTGGGTCATAACCTTGTATTGTCATATTCTATTCTTGTCTAACCACCCAAAGAACTCTAATAGACACACATTCTTCCATACCTCAAGTGTAAGTTATTTTTCTATATATCTTTAATTTATGTGCTCTTTGCAGTAACTACACTGACTTTCTACTTCATTTCATTTTTAGTACTGACTGATATTTCTTGTTATGTTCCAATTATTACTTTAAATAGGAATATTTTATTGAAAAATGGGAGAATGAAGAAATAATATTATCTATGAAAGATCAAGCAATAAAAGCTTTTGAAGGTGCTGGGAAAGCAAGGAAACTACACTTGACAGATTCGGTATTTTTTTTAATCTTTCATGATTCATCGTTTTTCTAGGTTTATTCCTTTTTTCACAAATATTTTTCCTTTCCTTTTTTTAACCACACCACTTTCTTTGTTTGAACAGCTGCACTTCCCATCCCTGTACAACTTTCACTGGTTCCTATTCACTGTTGACATAAGGGACAAAAAGTTCATCTTTATGGACTCCCTATTTGACAAGGATTCACATTTACACCAAGAAGTTGATAACAGAATGGTACATTATACACTCCATTTCTATTTTTCTGAATGAAATCCAGGTTGTCAGTTTGTCATTTATAAACTAATATTTTTTTCTGGCCAATCTCAGTAGCGTTCTCTCTTTTTAATTCAGACAAGTTTCATTATATATCTTACTCTTACTAAATTTGTGTTGAAGAAGACCGTATATTTCTAGAACTAGCCTTGTTTTGATAGTGCTTATCAAGCATAGTTGTTGTATCTCATTGTGTTGCTTTTAGCAGCACAAATTTAGCATGCCAGTCTTAACTTGTGTTTCACAAATGGCTCGAATGTTATGTCTACTTAACTAAAGATGCCACTTATTTATTAGGATTAGTTAACTTAATGCTCAGGGCTTGTTTTTATAGTACCCTTCCTTGTTATGCTTAACTTTTCATATGATTCCAGATTGAGAGAATGGTACCCAAGTTTTTATTTTTAGTAAATATAAATGATTATATCTAATGGTTATGTGTATCCTATTTACTCTGTCTTTTCTCGCAGATTATGAACTTTGAAAGAACTTGGAATGAATGCCGATTGAAAAACATTGACTTCCAACAATTTGAAGTTATATACCCACCTGTACCGAAGCAAAATAATGGGTATATTTTTTTCTAGACTCTTAAACTATTTCTGCTCGTCTGTATTTTTTCTGACTCCAATCTGACCTTTCTTTGTTTTATCAACATTAGCAAAGACTGTGGAGTACATTTGATGAAAAGTATCGAACTCTTTAAGCCAAGAACTAGTTTGGTGGGCAAATTCGCATACAAAGATATGTCAAACATTCGAATTCAAATTTCAAATGAAATGATGTTCTGTGAACACAACGAGAGGCATGAAATCCAAGAAGCTGTCATGACATTTAAGCCACATGTAAGATATTTTGTGTCTAATTATTGTTTAATCATGAAATTCGAATTAAGAGTTGGTACTTAAACTTACGTTCGCATTGTTATATTTTCTTACATATTTAATGTCTATCTCTTTTCTGTAAAGAGAGTTTGCGTGAAAATCGCTGATAGATTTTGGGGGCCAAATTGAAGATAAAATTAGGCTCAATGAACAACATGTATGTGTTCTAGGGTTTTTAGGTCTATAAGTTGATAATTCTCTCGGTCTACTGATTGTTATGTTTTGGAACAAACAATCGTTCTTTTTTCAGTTATATCAATTTGCACACTACATCTATGTGTGCTCTTATATATAGAGATTTCCTTATATGTATTTGAATTTTTTATTTCCTGAAATGTAGTTCTAAATTGTGTATATACCGCTTTTGCATGGTTATGTGACGCATCCAAGTATTCAAGTTTGCGTATATTCCACTTTGCCAATGTAGTTTTAAATGGACTTATTAAAAAAAGAGAAGCACAAGATTCAGTTTTTACGGTATGTGCTATGTTAAGAACATATCATTCAGCATAAATAGACATAGAATACTTCTTGCACAGAGTAGTAACGTTTTTTCTTTGATAGTTATTGTACAAGCAACCACAAATTCTGGGAAATTACATAGGAATATAAATCTTAGGAATATCAATTCGTACTAAGCATAATTTAAATCTCTTTTTATTACAACTTATATCAGTTCTTCTAACTTTTCCTTTTCTCTTTCTGAATCTGTAGCATAACACTCAACCATGCAGAGGAACCATGGTGGCCATATGATGTAAGTCTTCTAACACTTCTTTGTAATATTTGTATCACTTCTCTTTTGTCTTGTTTGTCTTCTTGCTACTTTCACCTGTAGTCTTTTTCTTCCCTGAATTGAGAACTAGGTAAGATGAGTACAAATAAATACGAGAAAATTAAACCAGCTTCTTCATGCACATAGTATATACCTCTAGGGTTATTTTTCGCCTTTTTGTTGTTTGCAAACAATGACTCATCCAAGTGTAATTTTTCACATGTTTGAATGTTATGGTAATGTGACCCATAGTGGTTGCATGTAATATGTTGCTTCCCCAAAAACTGCTATGCAAATGTCATGTATCTTTCGTCTAACTTTTGCTTTCCCAACATAGTTGGCCTTCCCTTAGACTTTACAACCTTGGGGTCGTTTAAGTAACCATATTCAGTTTGAACATCGACAACTTGCTCTTTACTTTTATCCTTGGGATCTACTTTTTTTGCTTTTTCCTCAGCCAATGTCATTGCATCAAGTTTCTCTGCAGTCTTCTTAACCTCTTGAGTGACAAACAAGTATTTCTCATTACTTTTTGATCCATCAGATGCTACATTGATACAAACTTTGGATAGCACATTAAATCTCATGACTGCACTCTCCAGTCATCTCCAAAGGTACATTGTATCTCAAATCCCTTATATCTTTCTTCTCTCTAGGCATCCATCTAGCAATAAAATATTTTTTGTAATGTGCACAATGTTTAGATGGACAAGAACCTTGAGAACATGAGAGCGTAAAATTCCATCCTTGTTGAACTTAGAACAAGTGCATATTAAATCTTCACTTGTTAAATCAACAATAACTAGATATCTCCTTGTCCTGTAATCTCTTGTTGCAGCCAGGCCAGATTTGTACACTTCATATTCTTGTTTGACTCATCATCTTGTACATGTAGATAGACAGTAAATTTCAGCTGCTTCTTAAACCTGTAAAGTATCTTCCGATTGTACCTTTTTCGGCTTGCACTTCCATGTCATTTCCACACCAATAGCTAGGTGTTGTTGTTCTAGTGATCGAATCTTCGTGTTTCTCATTTTCTTCAATATTTTCTGCTATCTTATCATACTCACTCAAGAAGTTGTTGACACTGTATGTAGAGCCAACATTGTTTTTGAAAATAGCATTAGTGCCTTCACTCATTGTTGTACTGTGAATGAAGGGGAAGAAGTCATTCTTGAAGAATACAGGGACAAACTTCGCCCTATTCTCCCACATTGTTTTCAAGTACTTAAGGTTGCTGACTTCATATTTCTGTATCATTTCTTGCCATGGAGCTTCAAACTCAGCCACTATCAATGAGAAATGGATAGTGTCTTTCAATTCATTGTGTAGATTAGGTATTTTTCCAAAGCTTCTTGGATATTTCTCTTCAGCTTTCTTTACAACATGGAAAAAGCAATTTATGTGTATGGCATATAGGAAAATTGCAGGAATTTCTTTGGCTATAGCTGCATCTTGGCTAGTTATGATGGTCTTTGGACACCTTCCACCCATGCATTTCAAGAAAGTTCTGAATAACCACTCAAATGTTTCAGCACTTTTATTCTGAAGGATGGAAGAACCAAAAAGACAGTTGTCGCCATGTCTCGTTACTCTGACAAAAGGAGCAAACGGCATGTTATATCTATTGGTCTTGAATGTGGTGTCAAAACTGATACAATCACCATATAGCTCATACATTCTTCTAAATGTAGCATCACACCAGAAAATGTTCTCCACTGTATTTGTTTTCTTGTCCACTTTAAAATCATAGTAGAACCTTGGATCATCAGCTTGCTTCTTCTTAAAATATTCAAGAGATTGCATCATGTCATTGAGCCTGCTTTCTTTTCTTATTGTAGTTCTTAAGTTGCTTACATATTTTTTTGGTATATGGAACAACCCTTGAACAACCACCTCTCAAATAAGTTAGTATTGCCATGATCTTTCTTATGGGAAGCTTCACTGAATTGAATGTCCTTATGAAAAGCTTTTCGCATTTGGCATGTGTTTGTGTGACCTCAAAAATCTGGATTCTTCGGTGGGGCTCAACTCATGGTTATGTTCCATATTCAGACTAGTGATCGTCCATTTATCTCCTTTTAGTGTCACAATCATTTTAGCAAGACAACCTGTAATTTCCACATTTTTACTCTTTCTCTTTTTACGTTGATCCGTAGGTTCAACTACTTCGGGTTCGAGAGGTTGCTGAGGTTGCAAAGGTACAGTCTCTCCTTTCTCTAGCATTTTATTCCAATTTGTCTCCTGCCTCTTGATATCTCTTTTCTTCTTTAGTTTTTTCATCTAGTACTTTTCCAGAACGATTGCATTTGAAAGTATACCCAGTAACTTTATTATTCTTTCTGCAGTGATAATTCCCAGCTATTTTTGCTGAAAAGCTGATAATCTCTGAATATAAGTTGTAGAACTCAAAAGACGATAATCTCATTTGTATCAAAAATCTGATTAATATGGGGTACATGATGACTACGCACCTCCTGACTGCATGTTTTGACTGCATGTTTGAGCGGCCATCACACTTTTGTTCTCAAGGTACATTTCAATATCTTCATGACACAGTTCTTGTACACCTCCATCTACTTCCAATGACCTTACTTCACCATCACTTCCATCTGCTGCTAAATCATCTGTGCTACCAACATTTGGATCATTTTTCTTGTCATGAATATCTGGCCGAGAGCATTCTTGTTCATCACAAGAACTTTTTTTCTGAATTCTGATCTCACTGCAGTGGATTGACCCATGTGTCCTTGTACTTGTATGCACTATCTCCATGACCATCTGAATACTCTGCTGGCTCAAAAATATTCCCGCAGGTGTCATTGTCGAAGCAGTCATTATCTCCTTGAGCATCATCTTCCTCACTATTATGAACATATTCACTTCTGCCTGTTATCATGAACATTTTGTTCTGCAATTTGACAACGAAATACAACATGTGTGAAACAATAATATTTGTTTGTAATTATTGTTTAAGATTTTATAATTTTACCTCATATCCCATTGGTCCAATTAGCAAATCAATATAATTGCATTTACCTTGCTGAAATAATCAACATATTAGTGCAATTCCTTTTTTTGTGCAGTTTGTTGAATAAGTGTAAGAATTTAAAATGTTGTGTGCATTAACCTTTGAAAATTGCATTGTATCCATGCTCTGCATCATTTGAGAATATGACATGCCACTGCCTTGCGATAGATTAACCTGCATTTTTATAAGGTTTCAATCAGTTTATATTCTTTTTGTAAATGTACTATATCATTTTTCAAAGAATGGAAATTCCAAACTCACTGCAAATTCATCCATGTCTCTGCTTGCAGGCACTAGGTCTAAGTGTGAGAGCGGAGGAACCTGTAGAAATATAAAGATCAATTTTATGCATTGTTGCGCATTACATCAGAAACTACAAGACAATAAGATAAGCAAACTCATTTTATACTCTCGTAATTATACATTTTCCATGTTTTGTCTTACTGTTTGTTGTTGTCCTGATCCACCATAGTAATCCATGTTGTAGCACATGGCATCATCTTTTCGAACCTACCATAATTTGATGAAAATACATATTAGTTGGTTTTATCAATTTTGTATATGTATTTGTACACTTACCTGTGTACAATCTACATTGTGCAGACCTTTAAAGAATTCAAACTGCATTGCGAAAACATGTTCAAGGTCGGTACTAGCAAAGAAAGAAATTCAAGATACAACATACGTTGTAGGTTATTACACATTTATCTGAATTTACAAGCGTCACTGAAATGCAAAACTTAAGAATCTAAATAGTATTTCATATGACAAGCATAAAATCTTCATGGCTTCTTAACTTATTTTTTACCTGTGAACTAGATGAAGAGCCCATAATAGGATTCATGAAGGCAATGTTCTATGAATCTCTTGTTGAATGATCATTTCCAAGCAATCATTGAATTTTGGTCATGTTCTTTCATACTGAATTTTTACAAGCTAATTTCATTTGTTTCGCATTCTGTGTAAAAACTATCACCTGACTTCTATCCTTCAGGTATGAACTATATGATCCATATAGTCTTGCCTCTTCTTGAGCTCTGTCATTCCCTGTGAATTTAAACACAAGTTCATGATATTTTGACAACTGTAAATGCGAATATGGTCTCATCCAACATAGTTTCAGTAGTAGTAGACTTGGCAGATTGTGCTTGTCATTTTCTTTTCCTTTTGCATGCACTGTTTTGATCATACTGTAAGTGCAAATTGCATAACAAACAGGTTTTGCAAGCTACTATGAATTCCATCTGATCTGACAGAATGCTTACATTTTTTATCTATATCCTACATGCAGGGATCAACAAAGAAGCTTGGTACTGTAGGATGATGCTGGTACTGTGGAACTTAATGGAAAAGCTGGGCTATAGAAGGACCAGATTAGGTAGAGCACAAGCTCCCCTCTTTCTTCTTCTTGCCAGGTTGATGCCTTTGCTGCTCACATGACTATTGGCCCTATTTTTCGTGCAGTTATCTTGAACTGAAACTAAAGTGGAGATAGATTGGCAGTAAGACAAGAAGACATGCTGCTCAACAAACTACTATTTCACAGAGAAGATCTGGGAGGAGCTTATCAACAGAATTTTTCCAAGATTTACAAGACAACATACCAGGGTAAGATCCTGATCTATCCTCCATGTCCAGCAAGATTCCTGTCGGGGGAGAACAGAGCAGATCTTCTTCTTTTGTATCTTTTCTGGGATTTTTTCGTGGTGATGCTGGTTTCTCTTAGGGTTTGCTCCACTCTCTTTCCCCCATGGCTCCGATGGTGAGGACGACGGATGGGGGCGAACTGATCACGCAATGCTCGTTTCTTTTCTTGCAGAAGGGGTCTCGGTTGGAGTTGGTGGTGAGCCCATGGACCAGATAAAAACCCGGCATTAATTATCAGGTGGCAGCCCACATAAAGACAACACATGGCCAGGTGACAGGTGATAGTGACAGGAAGCCCAGACAAAGACAGGTGATCGTGGACTTTTTGTGATCAACGGCTGAAAGGATCGACCGAGACTAAAGGTTTTCTCGACTGTGACCCAAGCAGTCCCTACATTATAGAAAGCACCCATACAAAGGCCAAATCTGTGTTTGTAAATTGTCTGTAAGTCATACAAACTATTTGTACTCGGAGAGTGGTGTTTTAGCATATGGGAGTATATGCTCCATATCTAGAAGATGTTAAGAAGCTTTTTTCAGACAGAGAGAGTAGAATTCCTCTGAAAAAATATCTGTAGAATTAGGGTGTGTTTGGTTCCTCAGACATGTGGTACTGAAAAAAATATTCCTTTTGGGGTAGCTAGACAAGCCATGCTAGGATCTCCTCGCTTTTGAGTGAGAGCCGAATTGGCTTGCCTCCGACGGCAAACTCAGATCGGGCGAAACAAATCCACGGAACTGCCAGGGACAGAGATCCAGGCAGCAACAAATCGATGTATTTTCGTGAACCGTCTCTTTCCTTTTCCCTGACTATTTCTCATCTTCTTTCGATGTATTAAATTGAAAAAGCGATCGTGGTACGTCGCGCTGTTTTTCATTCAGGCCCCTCGAAAATTTTCTATTCAACCTACAGTACACCATGTCGTCCTAGCGGAGGAGCGCAGCAGAGTGCGGAGCAGGGAGGGGTGGTTCTTGATGCGGACGCGAGCGACGGGCGGCTCGAGCGCTGCATGGTAACAAGGTGCGACGGAGGAGCTCAAGCTACGGGTAGGCCGTCCTGGTCATGGCCAGTATACGGAGGCGGAGGAAGCCCCGGGCAGGCCAGATGCACTAGGCCGCAGCAGAAGAGAAGGTCACGGCGGGAGTGAAGAGGCGGGGCGGCGGGCGGTCGATCTGGGGAGGAGGCCGTCGGGTCGGGGGGTCGGGGGGTCTCGCGCCGGTGCTAGAAAGGTGCATCCATCGGGCTGCGCGGGAGGCAGGTAGCTGTGGGATGAGAAGAAACGAGGCGAGCTGAGCGGCAAGGCATGCGCGACATGGAGGCGTTGTGACGACACGCGAGGAGCTAGGTCCTAGGGGCGCAAGCGAGCACCAGATGGTGCTGAGCAGAGAGGCGAATTAGCAAGACTCCAAAAAAGCAGAGGAGGCGCCGCCACGCGATGAAGCATGTGGCACCAGATGAATCACACGAAGAATTGGGGATTTCTGGAAAGAAGTCCATATAACCCCCACAAGTTTCAGAGTCTGGACGCAGCACCCCCTCAAATTTGAACTGGCGCACTTAACCCCCCAAACTTTGCAAAACCGGGCAAATGACCCCCTAGCCATGTCTTAAGCTGTTTTGGCTGGTTGTTTTACATATGTGGCAAGCGGTTTTGCACCGGCTCGCTTCTCTCTCTTGTGAAGTTGTGATCCGTGGTACGCGTGCAGCCGCGAATCGGCGCACCCGCGTCGGCATCTCCAGCTCCGCGTGCACCGCCGCCGGACCAGCCGTGCCCGTGCATGCCGTTGTATGACACTGTAGCTATGTCCGCGTGCTGTCGATGGCTGTCGATGTCTGGCCACGACTCGCCTGGTCATCAGCCCATGGCCCCATGCGCTTCCGCTATATGCAAAGTATGTGTGTGCTCGCCACTAGATGGATCGGAATCAGCTGAGCAATTAATGTATGTGTGTGCTCGCGTGTATAGGAACCAAAGCAAACAGCTGAGCTACTAACTCAGGTTTATTCTAGACACTCTCACTAGTGGAGAAGAGGCCTTTGGTCCCAAGCAAATGACCCACTGCTGAACCAAACCGGGTCCAATGCCCCCATTGGACCCGGTTCGTTTCTGCCCAGGACGACCCCACCCGCTGGCGCCTGTCTCGTAGCGGCCTTTGGACCCGGTTTGTCATATAAACCGGGTCCAAAGGGTCCACCCGCAGGCCGCGGCAGGCCGTGTCAGCCTGGGGAACCCTTTAGTCCCGGTTTGTATGACAAACCGGGTCCAAAGGCCCCCTCCGGCTATATAACCTTGCCCCTGCCCAAGTGTGAGCCACACTTAGCCATTTTTTCACTATCTTCACAAGAGGGTGTATTGCTCTCCTCTCTTCTTCACATGCACAAGAGGTGTTCGATGAAATGCTTAAGAGGATTTGCCACTTGAGTTTACACAAATCAAGCCACACTTAACTTGCTTTTTTCTTCTTCATCGAGGTTAACAACTTTATCCTTTTCATCCGCAATTGATAAAATGCATGTGTATATATACATCGTGATGTTCCGTAATGGTTTTGACCAGCTTAATTATATCATGCGGATGAATCGGCAATGGATGTACATTGACCGACGGTTTGACGAGTTCACTGCGGGCCTGGATAATTTTATGGCCGTGGCGGAGGCAAACAAACATGGTGGCTTCATGTATTGTCCATGTGTGGACTGCAAGAATACCGTAAATTACGCTCGCTCGAGTCTCATTCACGACCACCTTCCGCGATCCGGTTTCATGCCCGAGTTACTATTGTTGGACCAAGCACGGAGAAAGAGGGGTTATGATGGAAGACAATGAAGAAGAGGAAGAGGATGATGACGGTTATCCCAATTTCCCCGAATACGATGATACTGCAGAAGGCAATGAAGACAATGAAGTAGAAGATCAAGAGGCACCAGATGAGCCTGCTGATGATGATCTTGGCCGGGCCATTGCTGATGCAAGGAGGAATGTGAAACTGAAAAGGAAAGGTTGGCCTTCGACAAGATGATAGAAGATCACAACAAATTGTTATACCCAACTTGCGAAGATGGCCATAAAAAGCTAGGGCAAGCACACTCGGAATTGTTGCAATGGAAGGCGGAGAACGGTGTCACCGACTCGGGATTTGGAAAGTTGCTCGACAATAATTAAGAGGAAGCTTCCAAGGGGTAACGAATTGCCCGCCGGTACGTACGAAGCGAAGAAGATTGTCTCGCCCTCTAGGATTAGATGTGCAAAAGATACATGCATGCATTAATGACCGCATCCTCTACCGCGGTGAGTACGAGAATTTGGATGCATGTCCGGTGTGCACTCGCATTGCGGTATAAGATCGGACGAGATGACCCTGGTGATGTTGAGGGCGAGCGCCCCAAGAAGAGGGTTCCTGCCAAGGTTATGTGGTATGCTCCTATAATACCACGCACTGAAACGCTTGTTCGGGAATAAAGAGCACGCTAGGTTGTTGCGATGGCACAAAGAAGACCGTAAGAAAGACGTGATGTTGAGGCACCTCGCTGATGGATCCCAATGGAGAAAAATCGATAGAGAGTTCCCAAACTTTGCACAGGATGCAAGGAACTTAAGGTTTGGTCTAAGTACGGATGGCATGAATCCTTTTGGAGAGCGGAGCTGCAGCCATAGCACCCGGCTCTGTGACTCTTTGTATATATAACCTTCCTCCTTGGTTGTGCATGAAGCGGAAGTTCATTATGATGCCGGTGCTCATACAAGGCCCGAAGCAACCCGGGAACGACATTGATGTGTACCTGAAGCCATTAGTCGAAGAACTTCTACAGACTGTGGTCCCTAGCAGGTGTACGTGTGTGGGACGAGCACAAGCGGGAGGAATTTGACCTAAGAGCGATGCTTTTCGTAACCATCAATGACTGGCCTGCTCTTGGTAACATTTCAGGACAGTCAAACAAGGGATACAATGCATGCACACACTCGTTTACATGAGCTCGAAGGTGATTATTTGGAAAAAGGTCGGAAGGTCGTGTACACGGGGCATCGTCGATTTCTTAGGATTACCCATCCCGTAAGAAAGAAAGGAAAGCATTACGACGGTGAGGCTGATCACCGGAGGAAGCCTCCCCATCGTGATGGTGTTGATATATTTGGTATGGTCAAGGATCTAGATGTAATATTTGGAAAGGGTCCCGGCGGACGGTCCGTTCCGAATGACGCTGCCGGACACGCGCCCATGTGGAAGAAGAAATCTATTTTTTGGGAGCTAGAATATTGGAAAGTCTTAGAAGTCCGCTCTTCAATCGATGTGATGCACGTGACGAAGAATCTTTGCGTGAACCTCGCTAGGCTTTCGGGCGTGTACGGGAAGACAAAAGATACACCGAAGCACGGGAGGACCAGCAACGTTGGAAAGACCCCAAAAATCTGCATGAGAGAGTTAAAGGACGTCATTTATCCAGCTACGCTCTTACAAAAGCGAGAGAAGGAGATATTTTTTGAATGTCTTAGCGAGTATCAAGGTCCCGTCCGGCTTCTCCTCCAATATAAAGGGAATAATAAATATGGAGAAGAAAACATTCCAGAACCCGAAGTCTCATGACTGTCACGTGATAATGACACGGTTGCTTCCGATTGCATTGAGGGGGCTTCTACCGGAAAATGTTCGACCGCCCATTGTGAAGCTATGTGCATTCCTCAATGCAATTTCTCAAAAGGTAATAAACCCGGAAATTCTACCGAGGTTGCAGTAATGATGTGGTCCAATGTCTCGTTAGTTTTGAGCTGGTGTTCCCACCATCCTTCTTCAATATTATGACACATCTCCTCGTTCACCCGGTCGATGAGATTTCCATTCTCGGTCCTGTGTTTCTACACAATATGTTCCCCTTCGAGAGGTTCATGGGAGTCTTGAAGAAATATGTTCATAACCGTGCTAGGCCGGAAGGAAGCATCTCCAAGGGCTATGGAACGGAGGAGGTCATTGAATTCCGTGTTGACTTTATTCCCGACCTTAAGCCGATTGGTGTTCCCGAATCGCGGCATGAAGGGAGACTAAGTGGAAAAGGCACGCTAGGAAGGAAATCAATGATATGTAGGGACGGGATTTCTTTGACTCAAGCACACTACACGGTTCTACAAAGTTCCACCATGGTGGCTCCGTATATCGGTGACCACAAGAACTTTCTACGCTCCCGAACCCGAGGCGGTCGAACGATTGGATTAGACGTGAACACATGTCGACTTTCGGCGGTTGGTTGCAAAAACATCTCCCGAATAACGAAGATATTGAAGATCAGCTGTACTTGCTGGCCCGGACACCATCTTCGATCTGTAGTGACTTTCCAAGGGTACGAGATAAATGGGAATACATTTTACACGATCGCCCAAGATAAAAGAGCACCAACCAAAACAGTGGTGTCCGCTTTGATGCAATAATGAATGAAGGCCCAAATGACACATATTATGGTTACATAGAGGATATCTCGGGAACTTGAGTATGGACCTTCTTTTAAGGTCCCTTTGTTTAGGTGCAAATGGGTCAACAAAACAGGAGGCGGGGTTCGGGTAGACAAGTTGTATGGAATGACAACAAGTGGATCTCAACAATCTTGGGTATAGAGACGAACCATTCGTCCTAGCCAAGGATGTGGCCCAGGTTTTCTATGTGAAGGATATGTCTAGCAAACCAAGAAAAAGGAAACATAAGGAAACAAATACATCAAACGATGAGCCAAAGCGCCACATAGTTCTTTTCGGAAAAAGAAACATCGTGGGAGTGGAGGACAAGACAGACATGTCGGAAGATTATAATAAGTTTGATGAAATTCCACCCTTCAGAGTGAACATTGATCCAAGCATCAAGTTAAATGATGAAGATGCTCCATGGTTAAGGCCGAAGAAGATTAAATGATGAAGATGCTCCATGGCACAAATGAGTATCTCAACATGGCAATCAATTTCCCATTTATTTTTGTGTAATCATTTAATTGTATGTAAGATATGAAAAGTGGAGATGTGGTTGGCTTTTTGTACCATATATATAGAGGAGATGTAGTCGTTCACGGGTTTGCGGGGAAAAATTCCGAGGCGCGGTTTCCGAAGATGCCGTAGGGCATGTGCACCAACAACATCTTCGAGAAACCGCGCCACGGGAGATTTCCCAACCCTTTCCCCAACACTATTAGAGGAGATGTAGTCGTTCAGGGGGCTTGCAGGAAAAAATTCCGAGGAGCAACTTCCGAAGATGCCGTAAGGCTTGTGCACCAACGACATCTTCGAGAAGTTGCGCCACGGGAGATTTCCCAACCCTTTCCCCAACACTGTTAGAGGAGATGTAGTCGTTCACGGGCTTGCGAGGGAAAAAATTCCGGCGCAGCTTCCGAAGATGCCGTAGGGCGTGTGCACCAACAACATCTTCGAGAAGCTGCGCCACGGGAGATTTTCCAATCCATGGGAATGAATCTCCGCTTGGCTTGTTGATCTGCTTGGCAAGCCGTATCGATGCTCCTTTTATAGGCACAGCACCGCTTCTACTCGACAGGGCGTCGTGCGCTACATGCTTTATCTCATCGAGCGGTGCGTCCACCCATGCGTTCTTATCTCGCCGACATCTTTAGTCCCGGTTGTACCCACCAGCCGGGACTAAAGGTTACCCACACGTCCTTATCCCACCGACAGTTTTGTTAGATGACAAAAAAGGATCTTTAGTCCCGGTTGTACCCACCAGCCGGGACTAAAGGTTACCCACACGTCTTTATCCCACCGACGGTTTTGTTAGATGACAAAAAAAGGATCTTTCGTCCCGGTTGTACCCACCAGCAGGGACTAAAGGTTACCCACACGTCTTTATCCCACCGACACTTTTGTTAGATATGACAAAAAAATGATCTTTACTCCCGGTTGTACCCACCAGCCGGGACTAAAGGTTACCCACACGTCCTTATCCCACCGAGCAGTTTTTGGCGCCACTCGCGTTCCCGCCTATTTTTCTTCCCGCGCTTTCCACCGCTTCCCGCCTCCGTCCTCCCGCCATTTTTTCACTATATATATGTTGGCTTGGCCTCCATTTACATATCACATCTAGACTCATATCTGCAAACCTCATCACCAGGTCACATGGCTTCCATCGTATCTCTAACCCTCCGGGAGGCGGAGGCGCTTTGCGCGTCGAACTACCCCTGCCCGCCGGCTACCGCGTCCCTACCGGCTGGTTGCCGAGCGTCGGAGGGGTACCGGTCCCTCCTCGTCCCTCTAGGTGTGGCGCGCGAGATGGCCATCACGAACCACTACTACTTCGAGCTCACGCCGGAGCAGGCGGAGGAATCCCCGGTGGCATCCCGACTACAGCCCGACTTGGGAGAGCTTCTTCATCAATCGGCGTGAGAGGGCGCTCGCCGAGCACGAGGACGGCGGCCCGCCTCCTTCGAACTTCAACGAGGCCGGCCGTCGGCTGTGGTGGCGCGACCGAACTCTCCGGGCGTCATGGCCCACCGTGGCCCCCGCCTCGCGCTACCCTCGGTCCCAGCCCACGCGTGCTCTCCCGCCGAGGTTTGACTACCGCGACCCCGATGCCAGCGACGATGATGACGGCGACTACGACGACTACAGTGGCGAGTACTATAGGGCCAGGCACGAGTATGACTGAATGACTCGAACTGTCGAATCTGGCCATGTATCTTAATTAATTTTCAGTTGAGCTAGGCACGAGTACTATAGGGCTAGGCACGAGTACTATCTGGCCATGTATCTTAATTAATTTTCAGTTGAGTTATGTACTTTAATTCCACATGTAATCCGGCGGGAAACTTTTCTCATCATCAGCGTCTGCCACAACGACTTTATTGAAAATACAATAATATAGATAAACAACTAGTCTAGTCGATCTACTCGTCGTCGGAGGTTGTCTCGGTCCAAATGTCGTCCCACCGAGGGTCGTTGTCGGCCCAAGTTGTATTCGGGTTATCGAGCTCGAACACGGCGACGGCCCGACGATGGCGCCTGTTGGACCTGCGTTGTGCCCGGAGGTCAGCGAAGAACGCGGCGGTGTTGTCGACGTCGTTGGGGAACTGCGCCCTCCACCGGCGCATCAACTCCTCGTCGTGCTCGGCGATTGCGATCCGGCGCTGCACCGGCGGTGGCGGCGACGGTCCTCGTCGTCGACGAGGCACGGCGTCGGCGCGAGGAACTCCGCCTCCTCTAGCGATTCGACGTCCGGGAAGTTCATGTCGCACCGTGGCCGCCGAAATCGCCATGCGGCCGCGTCGTAGCGCGCGCCGCCGGCTCCGGGGTGTTGTACGTGCCGAGGGTGAGCCGGAAGCCACCGGCACGCATCTCGGCGTAGAACCTACCGTTCGGCCGCGCTCGGACGCCACGGAACCGGACGAGCCGCGACGGCGCGGCGGCATCCCGGCGACGAATGAACGGAGGCGACGGCGACGTGTGGTTCCGCGCGCACGCGGCGCTTATAGCACGGCCGACGCGGCAAGTTTGGCGACAGGTGGCGCGGGGAAGCGGCGGGGCGTGGCACGTGGAAGCGGCGGCGACGGTGGCGCGGGAAGCGGCGGGCGTGGCACGTGGAAGCGGGATCTACACGTCGCACGGCGGTGGCGGCGGGGCGAGGCACGTGGAAGCGGCGGCGACACGTGGCACGGGGAAGGGACACGTGTGGCGGTGGCGGTGGTGGGCAGTACACGGCGGTGCCGACGGTGGCCGGCACACGGCGGTGGCGGTGGTGGGCGGTACACGGCGGTGGCCCGTACATGGCGGTGACGGCGGGGCACGGGGAAGGGACACGTGTGGCGGTGGCGGTGGTGGGCAGTGCGGTGGCTTTTTTTCATTTGAAATAAGGCGGGAATGAAAATTTTTAAAAAAATTTGGCCTTTGGACCCGGTTTGTATTACAAACCGGGACTAAAGGCTATTTTTGCGCGCGCAGCAAAACGCAGCAAAAATGGCCTTTAGTCCCGGTTTGTATTACAAACCGGGTCCAAGGAGTCTTTGGACCCGGTTTGTAACACGCACCGGGTCCAAAGGGGGGTATATAACCGACACTTCGTCTCCGCGCGGAGATCAATCGCGCGGAGACGACGGGAACGACGCCGCCGAGCTGCCCCGCCCGCGGCCGCCGCACCGCGCCGCCGCCCACCGCTCGCCGTCGCCGCCGCCGTCCGCGCGCGCGGTCCGCCGTCCGCCCACCGCGCCGCCGCCCACCGCCACGCCCGCGCGCCCGCGGCTGCTGTCCCGCGCGCCGTCCGCCCGCCGCGCGCCGCGTCCGCCCGCCGCGCGCCGTCCGCCCGCCGCCGTCCGCCCGCCGCCGTCCGCCGCCGTCCGCCCGACCGCCGCCGGCCCGCCGCCGTCCGCCGTGCCGCCCGCCGCGCGCCTCCACTCCGCCGCGGCGCCAAGGTGAGCCGGCCACCATTTTTTTTAAGTTTTAAGATTTTTAGATTTTTGTTTTTATATATGTTAGATTAATTAGTTTAGTACAAAAATAGTTAGTTTGATTAGTTAGATTAATATATGTTAGATTAATATATGTTAGATTAGTTAGATAAAAAATTAGTGTTAGTGTTAGATAAAAAATTAGTTAGTTTGTTAGTGTTAGTGTTAGTGAAAAAGTTAGTGTTAGATAGAAAATTAGTTAGTTTGTTAGTGTTAGTTTGTTAATTAGTGTTAGTGTTAGTGTTAGAAAATTAGTTAGTTTGTTAGTGTTAGTGTTAGTGAAAAAGTTAGTGTTAGTGTTAGTGAAAAAGTTAGTGTTAGAGTTAGTGTTAGTGAAAAATTAGTTAGTTAGTGTTAGTGTTAGTTAGTAAGTATGTAGTGCCACCGCGCCCCCGGCCCAAAATAAAGTATGTAGTGCCGGCGCCCCCCAAACGGTAGTGCCGGCGCCGACTAAGTAGTGAAGTTATTTTTTAATGTATGTTAACGTTGGTACATATATATATGATTTGTTTTCGTAGCTACGATGCCGCGACAGCGACGGCCGGCGGGCCGTGGTCCGACTCTCACCGAGGAGATGGAGCGGATGGGGAGGTCCGGGACCGGGCTCCGCCAGGGTGGCACCGGGAGGTCTTAGCTTCCGGGTCGCGCACCTTGGTGCGGAATCCGAGTCCCGTCGTCGACCCGGATATTCTATGGTGGAGGTCTTATGGGCCACGGTCGTTTCGAGAGGGAGCCGGCCCCGCCGGAGGAGGTAGCTCGGCGCATTGCGGCGGAGGACGAGCACGTTCGCCGTTACATGTACGCGTTAGACAACATGTATAGGACCGGATGGAGCGTTATGCGGGGATCTCATGTTAGCTATGCTCCCGTTGTTGTTCCGTGGCTTTGGGGGCACACCCAGCGCGGCTCAGGACCCGGTCGGCGCCCTCTAGGACCCGGTCTGCGCGGTTGAGTGGTTGTAGTAGTGATTGATATGTATTAGGGTTAAATAAACATGAACCCGATCTATGTATGCATGTAACTGCACTATCTGCTTTTAGCACTATATTATCGATCCTTAGTTAAGAACTACACATATGTAACTCCATTTTTCGAGTTTTACGCATTATCCTTAATTTGATCATATGATGGTTCCTATGTATAGCTTGCAGGTCGTTGTAGAAAGCATGGAGAGAGATGAAATTCAAGAAAATTTCATGGAGGAACTCATAGCAAACGGTACTCGGATGATCGCGACGACGACGTTATTCCGGATGATGGCGGTGACGATGTCACCGCAACTTATTTGAATGACTCCGGTGAGGGAGCGGAGAATATTGAGGAAGAAGATCCTAGTGGCGCCGGTGAGGAACAAGATCATCATAATGGCTCCCGAACTGTAGTTATCACCGAGGTATATAAACTAATTAAGCCGTTGTTGATCGACTAGATGCATTAACTAATTAAATTGTACCGACTATGAATTATTTCTTTTTTAGCCCTCCGGATCGAGCACTTGTTCCGTAAAGTCGAGGAAGCGAGGCCCGGCCAAAAGTTGGATGACGGTGTTAGGCACGACATCACCCACATCGAAAATGATGGTAAACCGATTGCTCCGGAGAAAGGTGCAAAGGCATTTATAGCTCAATGCGGAGTGCTTGTTAGGGACCACGTCCCGATCACCGATCGAGAATGGCACAAGCCGAAGGGACTAGTGTCTGTCTCGCAAAGGAAGAAGGTCAAGGTCTTTATATCGATGATGTAGCCAAAAACAGCATTATGGACAAGCTCATGTCACATTTCAACATAGTACCCGAAGAGGGGGTGACGCCGAAAAGGCCAAGATGGAGCAGGCCCTCCGCGAGTTTGGCAAGAAGAAGATGGCCGAACTATTCAAGAGCCACAAGAAAAGATTGCGCCGCCTTATCAAGATAAAGAAGACTCCGGACAATGAGAAGGTAAAAACTCACCGGGAAGAATTCGTGAAGTACGGCACGGAGTCGAAGAATTTAAGAGAAGGTCGGAAATAAATAAGGCAAATGCTGCGTTGAAGCTATATCACCAAATTCCGGGTCCAGGTGGATACGGGGCTAACCGTCCTAAGTGGCGGGCAGGCGAGGCGGAACCGACCGATAAAGGGATCAGATTAGGGACACACGGTTGGATCGAACGGTGCAAGGAGTGGTTCTACGGGATTGGGGGAACGTTGGATCCAGAAACAGGGAAGTGCATCTATAAGAAAGCTCATCCGAAGGTTCCCATTGATGCCCTGGAAAAAGCACATAGGGACGTGGAGGCGGGGTTGTTCCAGCCCGAAAGAGAGAACGATGAGCTGACACGCGCCCTTGGGAACAAAGAACACGGCGGACGAACACGAGGCACGGCGAGGCTCCGTTCCGTGGAAGTATGGCTTTCCTGCGGAAAGGAAGAGATTTCACGATAAAAGCCATGAGAGGAGGAAGGCAAGGGAAACGGACCGCCTGGCTAACCTAGAGGAGGGTATGAGCACCATGCAAGCCCAATTAAGCATGGTAACCCAAGTACTTACATCTCGGATGGCTCGGGGGCGGGCGTAGATCCTGCACTTGCTCAATGCCATCGCCCCGCTGCAATCTCAACCACACCGGAAAAGCAGCGTGGCTTCCTCTCGGCAGGGTGGATAATGATGATGATGATGACCAGGTGGTCGAGCCTCCTCGCTACCCCCGTGGATGATCTCACCGAGAGCCGTCCTTGTGAGCTGCATGTTAAAGTTTTCAACCTATCCTTCAAGGCGGCGGTCGGCATCCTCTTACCTACAAGGTCTTACCATTGCCGTTCGGTCCAAGACGACTTTGCTGTTGTGATGGTGGATGAAGTGATGAGCGCTTATGAGGGGTTGGTGCTTGAGCACCCTGCAGGTGAAGATGGGGAAATCGAGCACCCTGCAGGTGAAGATGGGGAAATCAAAGAACTGGGTGAAGCCCGTAGAACCACCGTGCAATGGCGGAAGGAGAACATTGTGTTTCCAGGTGAGAAGCCAACAAGCATGCCACCTCCGCCTCCTCCGCCACCTGAGTCTCCTCCGCGTGATGATTCTCCCGTGCGCGATGATGATTCCCCTATCCATGACCGGTCCGCTCCGCGTGAAAATACTCCGCCGCCTCCTCCTCCTCCTCGTCGGGAGACTCCGCCGCCTCCACTTAAGCAAAAGAGGAAGCTGTCCGCGGCACCTCCTACAGCTCCGAAGAGATCATCAACTCCAATGAGGGCACGGACTCCGGAGTTGTTACCACATGAGCGGACCGAAGAGCAAAAGGCGTTTCTTGCGCCGAAGAAGGTGTTTATTCGACCGCGAACGGTGAAGCACTTTGCCGAGACGAGAATGAAGAGACCTGAGCCGAGAGCTGATTATGACCGCTCTCTTGGACAGTCCTCTAGAGCGAGCAAAGAAGCAAAAAAGTCGCCCGGCTTGGACGAGCAGGGACATTCGGGCCGTACCCCACTTCATCGTGGAGCCATATCATGATCCGGAGACGGCATCGATGATCGAACGGGCGGCTAGAGCTCGGGAGCATCGGTTGAGTACGAAGATTACTATCCAACGGCTCAAGTGGTAAACACGTATAGATACGGAAAAGATCTCGTCAAACCCGGCGAGCTCGCGCGTCTAGGGACTCGGATGCGAAGGTTGCATGACTGGTACCGAAAGCCTGTCGAAGATGTGAAACCTACCTCACGGTGTATCTTAGAGATGAGCATTACTTCCGGGGGAAGACGAGATAAACCTTGAGTTATGCGAACTGTTTCAGTTATTCAATCAAGACGCCCTCGACAAAGTCTGTCATCGGTTGCTACCGCTCGTAAGTGATTTATTTGTGTAATTAAGTTTGTAGCTCATTCATTTGCACTAACAATTATCCTCATTATATTCTTTGTGTACGCTATACATTTAATTATGCAGAATGAAGAAGTCTGGAATACAAAAGAGGCAAGCTCCTACCGCCGGGGTTCATAGACCCAAACACAGCTCATGAAGTTACGGTTCGAGACTTCGCCAAGGACACAGAGGACAACATCGTAATGTTTTTAGAGAAGCAAGCGGACAAAGAGGATATATTCTTTCCCTACAACTTCAAGTGAGTGTTATATATAACATACATTATGCTTGTGCATCTTCCACTTTATTCTCGTAATCATTGAGCTATGCTTGTGCAGTTTCCATTTTATTCTCCTAATCATTGATCTTCACCTTGGAGTCGTAAACGTCATGGACTCGAAACGTACGAGAATATGCGGAATGGGCGGACATGGCTGCCATCCTCCGGAGGTAGTTTCAATCAATTTCGTATTGGCATCTTCATCCGCTCTAATTCGAAGATATCATCAACTAATCAATTACTCATTTACTCATTATTTTTTGCCGGGCGGGGCTTGGAAACGGTTCATCAATACTGTTCCGGGTGAATGGTGGAAACCGGAGCTTACATTTAGAGATTACCACGTAAGTAGTACTATATATATAGCTATGTCCGTGAAACTTTATATATGATATTTACTTTCAATACGATGCTTGATTATTAGTTTGATCGAACTATTTTTTCGTAAAGTGTATGAGGCAGGAACAAGGGAATAACTTATGTGGATACTACGTCCGCACCTTCATGCGTGACATGGCCTGTCCCAAGGGTGGGGATCCCCAAATACACCACACTCGTGTACGATAACAAATTTTCACAATTAATCTTAATTAGTACCATCTATTGTATTGAGTTCCATTCATATATTGATCTCCTTTTTTAAATATAGATGACACGCCTGCGGGACACTCTCATAACAGCGGATCAAATAAAAGCAATTCAAGAGGAAATCGCGGGATTCTTTATTACCGAGGTCCTTACCCCAGGTGGAGAGCACTATCGGAAGATCGTGACGGCGGAGGATATTCGTTCGGGAAAAGTTGTATTGTAAATATGCATGCATTACGTGTACTCGTGTTGACTATGTCGTCTACCGTTGACGATGTCTATATATATTCATGACGATTTTTTGTGGTTTCTTGAATGATATAGATATGCATTGCTGAAACTTCGCCGCGGCAAGGGAAACAGATCGTTTCTCTGCCGCGGCGAGCAACGCCGGTACAGCCCAAATCCGTGCCGCGGCGGAGAAATAGCAATTCTGCCGCGGCGAGAAACATAGGCCCGGTTCGTACCACGAACCGGGACCAAGCCCTTCCAGCGGGAGCTCCTCGGTCGCACCACGTGTTGAGGCCTTTAGGCCCGGTTTATCTTTGAACCGGGACTAAAGGGTACCCCCTTTAGTCCCGCCTAGTTGGTCCCGGTTCGGGAACCGGGTCTAAAGGCCCAAATGGACCGGGCCTATTGCCCCGTTTTCCACTAGTGTCTGAGCACATGGTGACGCAAGGACAACCCATGCAGGCATCGCTTGACTAAGAAGTACGAACAGGCGGAGCAGCTGGACGCTCACCGCGCGAGGTGCGCCGCTTGCACCGCCTCGTCGACGACGGCTACAGCACCAACGCCATGTAAGCGCTGTCCCCAGCCAGAGCTGACCAGCTTAATTGGTGGCGTCGTCCCGGTAAGTTCAACTAGCACGGTGGAGGGCGGACAAGCGGATGGTTTGGGTTGCGCCAGTCGTCGGCCTCCTAGCATGCAGGGCCGCGCGAGCGCGGTTATGAGCGCCGCCCCGGTCGCGGTCACCGTGCAAAAGATGAGAGAAAATAAAATAGGAGAGAACCGATTCATCACACCGACATGTGGGTCCTAAGGTTAAATGGCAGTATAAGTCAAGTGATCGGCAGGTCCACCGCAGTCCACATCCGCAAAACCGCCATGCAAAACAGCCTAGGGGGTAATTTGTCCGGTTTTGCAAAGTTTGGGGGGTTAAATGTGCCAGTTTAAACTTGAGGGGGTGCTGTGTTCAAACTCTGAAACTTGTGGGGGTTATATAGACTTCTTTCGGGATTTCTGGGATGCCTCGCGAAGTCACTAGAAAGGAAACCGTGAGTCATCCAGTAAAAAGAAGTGCTACAGAGAAGCGATAGGTGGTGCGGTCCGACACTGCGACATTGAGCGAGCAGACGAAGCTTTCCCCCGTGTCGCCCTCCTCTGGCGACAAGGGGGAACCCTAGCGCCGCTGCCTCTAGACCCCCACCTCCTCCCTCTCTTGCCTCGTCGTCGCCGGAGGGGCCCCGGCAAAGCCGCGCGCGTCCTGAGGAAGGTGGCGGCGGGGCGCTTCTTCCCCTCCCGCATCCTCCAGCGAGAAGGAGCTCGCTCGGGCGGCGGGTGAGGCGGTGTGCTGCGGGCGCGGCGGCGTTCTGCGGGCGCGGCGGCGTTCTGCGGGCGCGGCGGCGTTCTGCGGGCGTGGCGGGGTGCGGCGGGCGCGGCGGTGTGCTGAGGGCGCGGCAGCGACGGTCAGGCGCGGCCGGGCCGGATCTGGGCCGGGTGTGCCGGCTCGGGGCGTGGGCGGTCTGGGCATCGCGACGGCGCTGCGGCAGGCCGGCGCGGGGCCCCTGGCCGTGGAGGTGCTGCAGGTTTGCAGAGGCTGCTAGGTGGTGGTGGTGGTGTGCCGGGGCGGAGACCCCGGGCAGCGGCAGCGTCATGGTGGGCGAGGTGGTCGACGGTGCTGGCGCGCAAGATGGCGTGCTCCGGCTTCCCTGCCGGTGAAGGAAGACTCGGTGGCAGGGTGTGCTTGCTCCGGGTGAAAGCTCCGCCCGACTTGGTCGGTGCCGGCGATGGCGACGCCTCAGGGCGTCGTTCCCCTTCTTGGAGGCATCGTCGTGGAGCACTGCCTTCGAGGATTCGTGCCCTCCGGGTGAAAACCCAAGCTCTGGCCTCGGCCGGAGCGGGCGACGGCGGCGGTCTCGTCGCTTCCCTTCTTGGAGGCGTCGTCTTTGGAGGGCATGAGCTTCACTCGGCGAGGGCGATGTTTGCCGGGCTGCGTTGCCTTACCGTCTCCGTTGGAGGATGTCGAGGCGGCGGCCTCGGGTAGGTGGCTGTGAGCCGGGGCGGCGGCCCCGGAAGGCGGTGCGGCAGCATCTCTACGATGCAGGGATGCGGCTTGTCATGGCTTGGGTGGCGACCCTGGCCGTGTGGGCGGTAGGGCAGTCGGCTCGGTCGGACGCGTCCTGGTGGGGACCGTCGGACGTTATGTCGGGGCGGCGGCCCCGGATGAGATGGTGTGATGCCCGTGGTCTGCGGCCTTTTACCCTGTGCAGCTTGGGTTGCGGGTGAACGGTTCGTGCGGCGTTGCAGCTCGAGAGCGAGCGGTGGTACGTCGGGGCGGCGACCCCGGAAGGTGGTGGTCTTTGTGGACGCGCAGGGCGCGACGGAGCAGCGGTATGTCGGAGCGGCGGCTCCGAATGTTCGTCATCTTCGAGGGTGCTTGACCTTGGGTCGCTTGGGCGATAAGGTGTCTCTCGATGGTGGGCTTGGGCGGCAACGACAATGATGCTGAGCATGGTTTGGTTGCTGCAAGACCGTGTTAGTCGGCTCCGTCCCGGCGTGTCCGAATGTCTTCAGGTTGGCATCCTCTTGTTGTGAAGTCGAAGCTGCTTTTGGGTGGTGTACAATGACCTTCGAGGGCGGCCCGACGGTGAAGGTGCTTTTCGACGCAGGTCTTGTGCATCTCCTCTCCGCGGCTCGTCGTCAGAATCGGAGCTACCGGCCTTTTCTTGGGGAGCCATCTGTTTGGCATAGGCCAACTCGGGCTTCGCGTTTGTGTAGCTTATATGGGTAGCCAGGGTGGCTCGGTGTGCCTTCGCGGCGTCGTGTGGGTGGGTGTGGGCTTGGCCCCATCATTGTAGGTTTTTGCCCGGTTTTTTCGCACCTTATGCTTAATTAATGGATGAAAATCAGGCACCTTATGCTTAATTAATGGATGAGGCAAAGCTTTTGCCTCCGTTTCAAAAAAAGAAAAAAGACATTGAGCGAGCATTGGGGCTGGATGGCTTGCTCGGCTGCGCCTCTCAGTTGGCTGGTGCAGTGGAGATCCCATTCTTTCTCCTTCAAACACTCTTCTTAGTATTTTCATATTTTGTATTTCTAGATATATCCATGATGCACAAAAAAATATTGCAAATTAGGTGTTCAGTTTTTATTTCTATTTTGAGAGTTTCATGTACTAAATCTATAGGAGAAACTAAAATATTTCAAATGATACAAACCAAAATTAATCAAGAAATATAATATATATAAAGAGCTAAAATTACATCATCTCAATTTCAAGGTTTGCAAGAACATATTAAATTATTTTAAAACCATTGCATCACACATGCACCTCTCCCCCTCCCTCTCCCCCTCTCCCTCCCTCCCTCTCCCTCTCTCTCTCCCTCTCTGGCCCTTAGAGACGATTGTCCAGAGTGTTAAGTGCTAACCATCCAAGCAAGAACCTCCAGGTGGAAGTTCCATAAAATGCACTGCAACAAAAGACCATGAGCCGAGACAAAATGCGTAAACATCTAATCCTGTAAAAATCCCAAAGAATTTTGCGAACTGCATTTCCAGTGTCCAATTTGTTAACTAAGCGCGTGCCTACCTGAATCTTCAGCCAACTGAATCAATGGCCACCTACTGACATCGCCAGCATAATGGATGACAACACAAAAAAAAAAAAAGGCTAGAAGGCTACTTATACACACTCCTGTGGTCTGCTCTCTGCTGGCAAAAGAACATGATGTACAGAACTTTACACGGAAGGGGGATTACGCCGATGTGGCTGCTGGCGCTGCTGCTTCATGCTGGCTCTCCTTGCGACGTCCCATGGCTTATGAGGCACGCAGACACCTTGCTGCGACGCGAAGAATGACTCATATCCCGGGGAGTCGAAAGCAAAACCAGTGTGCTTGGAGTTCTCTCGGGGAAGCATGGAGATCGCATAGCTTCTCGCTTCTTCGGGGCTCAGATGGCTCCTCTCTGGCAGATGTATCATGCTGTATTCATGAGGATCATCCTTGTGCATCTCTTGAACTACTTGGTAGTCATAGGGGGATAGCCATCTCTGAAGCCTGAGATATCGACGGAATATCAGAGACAGCACACAGTTGATCTACTACTTCAGTGTAAACTGAAAGGTAGCTAGATGGTATCAACTAAAATATTATTTTGCAAAAGGAGAAGCTGCTTACGATAGATATAGGAAGTCGCCAAAGAGAGCGATGACCGGAACAAGCATTAGTGTGAGGTAGAAGAAAAAGGTACTCATCAGAACATAAATCACAAAATATACATTTTCCTGCAGAAAGCAGTATGAAGTTAATGCATATGTAAAAAAAGGGTGGTCATCAGCAAAACAATAGATTTCTGCATAATTCACCCACCTGTCTGTCAAATGATGTCATTATTGCAGAGTATACAAAGATAAACAGAAACCAGGCAGCTATACTGCCAGCTACACTGAAATAATGCCATCTTGTAATAGAGTTGCACGACATGAGGAGACGGAGGTTCACAGTCACCACAACACAAGTAAAGGCCATCGTGCTAACATCCCATTGACCAAGGATCTTGCCAGATGAGCCATGACCATGCTGACTTGCAGCTGCAGTGAAGTAATAGAACACTATTGACTGGTAAAAGGCAAAGAAAGCCCAGACCGCTATCACTTTCCACTTGAAGAACGTATTCCTAATTCCTTCCTGGTAAAGTTGCGGGTATTTTTTTGATAGAGATGCACTCACATCCTGAAAGGGTTCATTTTAGTGAATGCAGCAAATAGCATCACTCCAGAGCTAAATGTATAACAGATACAAGCAACTATACCTTATCAAACAAGCCAACCATAATTACAGGCAGGGCTGTGAAAATGACATTATACAGAGACTGGAACCAGTCATCATAAAATCGTTGACCAGAAAAGCCAGTTTGGAAAGTGAACCAGAACTGAGTTAGCGTAAATGTCAGATTCTTGTAGAAGAAGTATGTGATAACCTGAAATTGCAACATGTCGGCACTTAATTTTTGTGAACTATACATAGTGAAAGCTACAAGCTAGGGAAACCATAAGCATACCTTGCACAATCTCAAGTAAGACCACCGTCCATGTACAAGAAGTAAATCGGTAAGATATCGAAACTGAGCGATGGCGAAATCACTAGCCATAACTGCTTGCATTCCTTCTTGCCCACTAATGCCAATCCCAACATGAGCAGCTTGAATCATGCTTACATCATTAGCGCCATCGCCAATGCTCAGAGTTATCTTACGAGCACCTTTCCTAACTAAGCTAGTAACCTACAAAATGTGTGTCACCATTGTCCAATTTGACATCATTTTAACACATAGTTTATGCAAGGAAAGAAACACACAAAACATAGGTTTTGATATTCTAATGGTATGGGTAATAACCAACTTAGCGCATATGATATGTCATAGTGCATGATTGAGTAGAGAAAAAAACTGCAATAGCAAATGCATCCTTGTACAATGATTAATAACATATCTGCTGCACAAACTCTTATAGTGGAGGCACAATATAGGTTATTCCCTTTACAATGCAACAATATCAAGATAACTATTTTCATGACTACGCATCCTGAAGAGCATCCATATGAGACCTTGAGTACAAGAAACATAGATACCCCAAAATCAAGCATGACATACCATTAATTATTCCCTGGGGGTAATGCAAAGTTATGCACGAATAAGATACTAACAGCAATAAATAAAATTTACCTGTGCCTTTTGCAGTGGAGAAACACGACAACACACAACTGAGTGGCAAATTAAACTCAAACCAAGAAGATTCACACGCAGAGCTGGATCTAGAGCATACATCAAGCATCTTCCATCGATAATGAAAGCCAACTTTCGTCCTGGTGTGCTACTTAGAGAACGGTGGGCTTCCTCGAGGTAACTTCTCAGACTCTGTTTTACTGAGTCTTTGATAACTCGGGCAACTTCCACCGGGTCGCCCTGAAAATGAGTGACGCGTTATAATATGGCAAAGGCATGTCCATAACAAAGATCACACGCTACATGTAAAAGTTGGTTTACACCAATGAGATGCAATCATATTTGTTTATGGTTGATCAAAGTACAATGAACAAGAAGTACAATGCAACACAATCCACATAGAGAAATAAGATTATATATTTATGCTATCTATACAACAATAAAGGCTAAAATCTACACCACAAATTATTTAATGCCCCACAAATCGAAGTACAAAGGGGAAAATGTGCCTTCTAACCGAAAAGAATACGTCCAGGCATCCAGCTGAGGCATTCCTTTATTTTAAATGATATGAGTTAACACCTTTAGCAGAGTCTTCACTTGCATGTCCATGTAATATAAGATGTTATTACGTCCAATACTCTTATATTTATTGTAATAACATCTTATATTAAGGGACAGAGGGTGTACAAGATAATATACGTTACGGCTTAACAAGCTCCATGACAGAATATCATTTCGAAGTGCAATCTCTATGATTGTCTTACCCTATCTTCAGCCTCTCTAATTGCATTCGTCTCTGAACTGATGATGAACTGTTTTGTGTCGTTGTTCACCAGACTGCATGCTGCAGAGCAAATAACCAACTCAAAAACTTCTGAAGCTTTTCTAGGCCAGGTGAAAGAGGGAGAAAACAGAACCCAAATTGTCCAATACTGAGCTATTTGTGTATATATACCTTCATTAAGAGAGAAATAAGCAAAGGTTAAACAAATAATAAACAATTAAAACCTCACCGTATGCTATATTAATTGCAGTTTCCATTTTATCTCCAGTTAGCACCCAAATTTTTATGCCAGCTGCAGAAAGAGTTTCAATGCACGCTGGCACCCCTTCTTGCAGTTTGTCTTCTATAGCAGTGCACCCTATTAATATAAGGTCCTTTTCAATCAACTCAGCCACCTACAAAAAAGAACAAGAAGAAAATTATATCACAAGATGACCCAGCAATAGAAGAAAATACTTCAACATCAATTATATTTCGTACAAAGCAGTCTTTGATTATATGACAGATTGCAAATACAATGCTTTTCTGGTGACAATCTTTGAATATATTTTTTTTTACACCCAACATATTTTTATATTGTTATATTCATAAATTTATGTTTAGTCATTAGTCATTACAGTGAAAAATACACCAAAAATACGTATTTTACGACGTATTTTCGTATGTCACTTAAATAAATATTTTTTACGTCATGTCTATTTTTCCATACATTCTTCTGCACTTCCGGAGTAAGACAAAATTTAGGAAGCGCTATTTGACCGTACATGATTTGTCAAGCACTCCCTCCATTCCCTATTAATTGACTCTGATTTAGTGGTTGGAATGCAAACAAAAAAAAAACCCTAAATATCGGAATAAGGCTTTTCAGAAGAAAATGCAGAGCTACAAAAATTTCCTACGATGAAATAAATAGCATGCCCAACAGTGCAGGTCTAGTAGTGGATGATAGTAAACCGAGAAGTCAGGCAGGCAAGCATAGAAGGGCTTGGGGAGGCAGTAACATAGTTTGTAAGAGGTTATTATCATGTCATGTTAATAAAAGTATTTAGAAGATAGTGATGCATGCCTCATCAAGTTTCTTATCGCGATCACGTAGAGAGGATTTAGCTTGCACAAACTTCTCATTCCAGCTTTCATATTGATCCCTGCTGAGATCTCGATAAGCAAGGCAAAGTGTACGCAAGCCAGCAGACCCAAATTGTTCTAGATGTTCTCTGCTTTTCTTCTTAATGTCATGATTTCCATCAGCTAATCGTTCATAAATCACATTATCAGCACCCTATTACACAATATTATAAAGTTAGTGTGACAATCTGCAAAATAAAAGTTAAAAGAAATTAAATTATGTGTATTACCTTGCAATAGAGAACAAGTTTACCATTCGGGAAATGGCAAACCACAGATTGGCGCTTCCTTGTACTGTTAGTTGCAGCAAAGTGTGAAGTGTAGAAAAAATAATAATGTCATATCATCGAATTTCAAAAGAAAAAACAACGCAGACCTGTTAAATTCCAAAACATTCAAAATTTCATATGCAACGTCTTGTATACTCCCCATCCTCTCAACATGTGATTCGCGAACCATAACTGTGGATGGCGTACGTCTACAGAACACACAAACATATTTTAGCTGAAAAAATTGCAGCAAATTTATAAAGAACTATGGATGATTTCACAACTCTGAGCAGTTGTCATATCCATGGGAAGAAACCATCCCAATAGAAGCATAGAGCTAACAGAGATCTAATTTACATAGGGATTTTTTATAAATGGGGTACTAGCTCATTTTGCTACTCCCTCCGATCCAAATTAATTGACTCAATTTTATCTAGATACGGATGTAACTAGATGTGTTTGTTGACTAGATACCTCCGTATCTAGACAAAGTGGAATCAACTAATTTGGATCGGAGGGAGTACCAAGAATGTCAATTCAGTCCTTTATACTACAAAAATATACTTGTAAGCAATAACTTGGATGTACAGCTAAACGTAACGGAGTTTTTCTATATATCCTGTTGGGAACAAAATGGCAAGAGCAAACTAGGGCCACTTTAAGGTAAGGGCTTACCTATAAAAGAAGAAACCAAAATTCTTTGCAGCAGCCACAAGCGCAGCCTCATCAGGAGAGGCAGCTTGATAAGTGATCTTTTCTGGTGTCTCCTCACCCTCAGGAAGAACTGTATGACAGATTGCAAGACATCTAAAGAATTCCTAAAGAGAAATAAGAGCAAATAAGGAATGGCTGTTTAGCAATTAGCACACTAAAAATGGAAATCATCATACAGGAAACATAGGATTTAAGAAAAGTTTATATTAAAGGCATCAATCATGATATGTAAATAATCATGTAATGAGACCAGAGATGATCATGAAAAAAATGAAACCAACGTTACTTAAGGAAGGAAAGAGTGAAAACTATTGCACAGGTAGTCTGATATATCTACCATGCAAGCCTCGTGATTTGGTTCATTTCTCCATGCACCACACATTATTCTAGCATCATCGAAGTTGAATCCTTTCTCATGAACTGCAGTGGCTGACCTTTTACCCTAAGAAAAGTACACAAACCAAATATAAGGGCAGTTGCACATATTCACAGATACCACGCTAACAGAAATAGCAAGGTAAGTGTTGGACACCTCATCATCATCAATACTGACTCCAGCTCGCTCAGCTCCTCCTTTCTCGATCTCTGTAATGCCAGTTCCATATATTTCTCCACCAATAGAACATTTAAAGAATTCCATCAAGTTTCTTGTAAGTGTTCCAGTTTTATCAGAAAAAATATACTCAACCTGAACCATTAATGGTGAAAAAAACAAGGTAACAACAGATGTCAGAAATGTAAAATTTATTTTTAAGTGCTAAATCATTTTCAAGTAACACAGTAACACTGAGCATTTACTTTAGTAGTATATGTATTTATAGGGGCCTAATAGCCAATTACGAACCAATACTTTCATCATGGAAAAAATGAAAACTGAAGCATTTTTGCTAAGGGACTATTACCTGCCCAAGCTCCTCATTCAGATTAGACGTACGGGCCAAAGCTGGGGTGTTGCTCTCCGCATGATACATATTCAGATCATTGTTAATAAACTTTGCACATTGAATAAATTTAATCATCTGCAAATCAAAGGTATCATAAGGTCTGGAAGTCCAATTATAAGGTGTACTGAATTTGAAATTGGGCATATACCTCTATGGACACATAAAGAGATATAGGGATGATTGTTGAGTATAGAGTTATTAGAGTAAACATGGTTAAAATGGTCACCTGCAGAAGTACAAATGTATGATATAAGGCTGCTTGGAGCAGATTATCTGGAAACGTATTTAAGTAATACATACCACAAATCTGTTCTTGGGATTAAACTGGTCCTCAACATGCCCACGCAATCCAAGATAGAAGTATTTCTCATTGATAAACACACCACTGTTGATACAAGCCAAATATAAGGTCTATTAGTGAGATCTAATTCATTTCTTAGAGAAAGTGCAAACAGAATAGGCACATGCATTTAGAAGATCAGCCATCATAGTTACAGGAAGGTAACCAAAAGCAATAGTTAGGTCATCAACTGTACAGATGCCTGATTCTTTTACAGTTTTACCATGTAAGGATTGATAACTTTCATTGTTAACAAGGATATTATCCTTCCCTGTCAACCTTTGAAGAAATCAATTTGCTGAAAAGAGCCATTCCTACTCTGTGCATCTAAAAAGAGCCCAATCTGTCCACCCATCCCACCTCCCACGTATAAAACCGTAAAAAAAGTTATTAAGATTATTAAAACCTAAGTCCTGCGCTCATCCGTAATCCTGTTATCCCACACAGAAGCACTACGACTTCGTTTGGATGTAGGTACTGGGATGCTGGAATTGAATTTGGGTTCAAGACCAAATCAGCTTCTGCATTGAATTGGGCCACAATAACAATTTTGCTTTTGGGGTGTACAAAATATTCGTGGTTGGAAATGAGGAGTCAATTCAGAATTTCTGTTTGGATGTCCATCCAATTTAGTTTCAATTGAGCCATCTTCTCAGTCAGCACATCTCTCCCCGTAGGTGGTGCCAAGTTACCAACACCGGCCTGGAGCAGAGGGGCGTGGAGCAGTGAAGCAGCACAAGGTTGTGGAGGAACAGCTCCACCGTGTTGTTACTTGCTACAATGTGGACAGTACAAATGTTGAAGGAACCGCTTCAACGTGCTGCGCTAGATATCGCTCTAGGGGCGTAACCTAGATATCTCTAGGGGCGGGGCTGTCAAGAGTTCAATTCAAAACTCTCAACACACAAGATCTAGTCCAAGATCTAAGACAGAACACAAGGTTCCATTTATTTGATAGGTAGGGGTAGATAGTCCGATTTCATAGGTAGAGGTTGGACCTCTATTTATAGGCTGCATGAGACTTCACTACTTAGCTCTACTCACAACCAGAGTGTTCTAGAGAACACTACATAAGCTAGGAAAAGAAACACACACAACCTAGTTACAACTCATAGCTAGAACACTCTAGAAACCACTACAACACATATGACTATGGGACCAAACTACCTAGAATACACACAATCTTCCTTAGAATAGAGAAGGGTCCGTCATTCCGCCGTCTAAGTTTCCCTTTAATGTGTAAGGCGGTCTTTCTTTCCGGAGGCATACCATCACCTTATCACCAACTTGGAATGATTTTAGCCTCTGTTTGTAGTCACTTTTCTCCTTCGCCTTGGAGCTATTACGATTTGATTGGTTTGGTACAATGATGATCTTCCGCTTGTTCCAAGTGAAAGAGTAAGAACTTTCCTTCCCTTTGTGTGTTGTATCCACATCAAATTGCCAAGGTCTCCCAAGAAGAACATGGCTGGCATCCATATCAACAACATCACATAACACACTTGAGCGGTAGTACTTGCCCAAAGAGAGTGGCAGGTTGCATTGTTTGGTGACCCTCATATCCACTCCTTTCTTGATCCATCCAATAGTGTAGGGGTTTGGATGATATGTGTCTCAAGCTTTAAATGGTTCACCAAATTCTGAGATTAGATTTTCACAGCTGCAACTATCAATCACTAATTTGCATACCTTGCCATTCACCGAGCATTTGCTCTCAAATATTTTCTTCCGTTGTGTGTTGTCGGGCTGTGGTGTTGAGCACACGAGGGGCTGAATCATGCATATCACCTCTTCTCCCTCCTCTTCACAAACATCGTGTCCTTCTACATCGTCAGATTCATATTTTTCGTCGTCTTTGCCATCATGGATTGTTGTGTTGACAGATTTCCTCAATGGGCAGTTGCTAGATACGTGTCCCTCTTCACCGCGTGTCCCTCTTCACCGCATTTGTAGCAGTTTTGCCTTACTCTTGCCTCCGGCTTGCTTTGGGACAGGTTGTTTTGCCTTAGGTTGGACTTCTTTTTCCTCAACTCCATGGGAGTAATTCCTGGATGAGCCTTCTGTATGAGGGTATGGAGTCTTACTTGCCCTTCTTGTCCACACCAACCTTTCAGCCTTTAAGGCTAGAGCTTGTGCTTGATCAACCGACCAAATTTGTTGCGTCATCAAACGGTCTTGGATAGCATCATTGAGACCATTGACATACCTTGCAACTTGTTGATCTTCGGTTTCAGCAAGGGTGCACCTCACTTGTAGCCTTAGAAACTCTTCTGTATATTCTAAAACAGTCCTATTACCTTGGGCGCACTTGTGAAACTGAATGAATAGGAAACCTCCCTTTCAAAAGGTTCTTCATTTGCCGCCAAGATCGTACACGAGGTTTTCCTCTTAGTCCGCGGTCTTCTTGAAGGCGATGCCACCATGCACCAGCTCCCCCTTTCAGCTTGTATGCAACCAAAGAAACTCTACGGTCTTCTGGAATATTCATTACCTCAAAGAAAGTCTCCACCTCATACAACCAAATCAAGGCACCCTTCAATATCAACATTTCCGTTGAAAGTAGGGATCTCAGCTTTCACCTTATATGTATCCCTTGCATACGTAGTGTTGGGTACTCTTGGATGTGCATAGGGGCCAGGTTCTTCAAGGTCCTCAACATATTCTTCATCTTCAGAAGTTTCAGCATAAGTTGGCCTTCTTGAGGTACGCTGAACAACATGTGGTTGAGGTGTTTTTGCGCCAAAAGGACCTCCCTCTCTTCTCCATCCTTTGATAATTCTTCATCATTGGCAGTAGGAGGAACACCATTTCTGATCATCTCAACTAGCTGACCAAATCTCCGGTTAAAATCTTCATGCAACGCTTGGATTTGCTGTTCTGCAGCATTCATTCTCTTTCCAACTCCTCCATTGCTTGCTGCAGCTCGCTCTTAGTGAGGGAACCAACAGCTATAACGGATCAGCAGGGCTCTGATACCACCTGAAGCAGCACAAGGTTGTGGAGGAACAGCTCCACCGTGTTGCTACAATGTGGAGAACACAAATGTTGAAGGAACCGCTTCAACGTGCTACGCTAGATATCGCTCTAGGGGCGTAACCTAGATATCGCTCTAGGGGCGAGGCTGTCAAGAGTTTAATCCAAAACTCTCAACACACAAGATCTAGTCCAAGATCTAAGACAGAACACAAGGTTCCATTTATTTGATAGGTAGGGGGTACATAGTCCGATTTCATAGGTAGAGGTTGGACCTCTATTTATAGGCTGCATGAGCCTTCACTACCGAGCTCTACTCACAACTAGAGTGTTCTAGAGAAAACTACATAAGCTAGGAAAAGAAACACACACAACCTAGTTACAACTCATAGCTAGAACACTCTAGAAATCACTACAACACATATGACTATAGGACCAAACTACCTAGAATACAATAGAAGTGTGTAGAAGCTAGTACTAGATTTTAGTTGGTTCTATTTTATTTTATTTTCTCTTCTGTCCCTCATCAAGCAGCATGACAGAGATCATCGTGAAGCAGCGTGAGAATGGGCAGTTCCCATTGCAGCAAGGAGGTGTAGCTGCTTGAGTGGGGATGACGACGACCAGGAGAGACAAAGAGGGACGCGGGGTGTGCAGTAGAGGACCTCACCCTCGGCAAAGCTCCGACAGCATGTGCTGCATCACGCTTCGCTTCACCGTCGGAGGGAGAGAGGTAGCAGATGGGGCTGCGGCGGAGGTTCGCCAGAGACGTCGCTGACGGAGCACGCGGAGTAGTCGCCAGGGAAGAAAGGCGGCTGGCGGCGGTCGTCTTGTCAAAGGGATGAGGCTCATTTCCATCCAATTCGGAGGGGTCGAGCTTTGTATTGGAGATAGGCTATTCTAGTAGTCCATGATTCCATGTGGTATTGGGCCCAAATTCCATCTCCCAATTTTGAAGACATCCAAACAGCAGAACTGTTGGAGTTAACCTTGTTGTGTAGGTGTCTATCTCATGTTAAGTTCAGTTTCGTTTCTAAGTTTATTTGCATTCAGTCAAAGCTGCGGCAGTCTGCACCGTAGATGTGTTTTCAGGTGTACATGCAAGCTTGTTAGTCATGTCAGGGATTAGCTTGGTGTTGTGCCTGTACGGTGCCAAGCATAAGTGTGTTAGTTGCATGCCTTGCTAGTAGGAGAGATATACATGTGCATGCGTAGATAGAGTCAGCTGATAGATAGGGTTAGTATGGACCAGGTAATCACCCGTTGTCTCCAGCTGCGAGGTGTCACGGCCAACGTGTGACTTAGACAGAACGTGCGTCTCCAGGTGACAGGTCCTATCTGGTAGGCACCAGCTGGGCTCGTGCGTTTAGGTGAGTCTTTATTAGATGGGTGTGTGTGCTGTAAACGGATCATGAAAAAAGATGAAATAGAAAAAAAATCTGTTGAGACTTCCTTCCTCGTCTCTCTTTCCTCTCTGTTCTTCCCCGCAAGTAGCGGAACAGGTCGTAGAAGCTCACGCCGGCGATCATACCGGCCAAGGGTGAACTACACGAGGCGAGCGGCCGAGTGGTGTGGCCGTCGTGGTTACTGGGTTCCTATCTGTAGGCTTTTGGGGAAATTGTGGATGGGTTGATCCCTTGGACCTCCACACCCTCTCATATATATAGCTCAACTTAGGCTTACATGTTAACTCATACACTAGAATAGTCTAGACACTACTACTATACTAACACTCCCTAGAATACTCTAGACTTTGCTAATAAACTAACTTAGATTCTAGCACACTACTCGGAATATTCTAGACTTTCCTAGGAGACTACTAATCTCCAATTCCCCTAGAGCATTCTAGACTCTACTAGAGTACTATTACACTAATCTTAGATTCCAACACTCCCCTCAAGATGGGCGATGGATATCTATCATTCCCATCTTGTTACATGCCAACAAACATTCCTTACTACCTAATCCTTTGGTTAGACAATCTGCTATTTGTTCTCTAGAGGTTACATGGCTTAACTTCAAGGTTCCTTCGTCAAGCCGTTCTTTAATGAAGAATCGATCTATTTCCACATGCTTTGTTCGGTCATGCCGAACGGGATTGTTAGCAATGTTTATTGCCGACTTGTTGTCGCACCAAAGATTCAATGGCCCTCTCCGCGGTAGCTTCAATTCGATAGGAGGCCTTTCATCCATAACATCTCACACAAACACACCGCCATTGCTCTATACTCGCTTCGCAGCTTGATCTTGAGACCACATGCTCGCTTCTTGCTCCTCCAAGATACCAAGTTTCCTCCTACGAAGACACAAAAGCCTGATGTTGACCTTCTGTCATCAAGGCAACTTGCCCAATCAGCGTCACAATATCCCTCCACACTCAAGTGCCCATTGGCCTTGAACCATAGACCTTTTCCAGGACTTCCTTTCAGATAGCGTAAAATTCTATGAGCTGCCTCTAGATGTCCACTTCTTGGGTCATGCATGTAGCGGCTCGCCACACTCACGGCATAAGATATATCAAGTCTCGTATGGCATAAATAGATAAGTCGACCAACAAGCCGTTGGTAGCGCTCTCTATTAACTGGATCTCCTGACTGAGCACATAGCTAGTGATTTTGCTCAATAGGAGTTGAAGCAGGCCGACACCCAAGCATACCAGTCTCATTGAGTAGATCCAACACATATTTCCGTTGAGAGATAACTATTCCTTTAGGAGATCTCGCAATCTCAATACCCAAAAAATACTTGAGTTGTCCTAGATCCTTAACCTCAAATTCTCTGCTCAATCTCATCTTCAGTCGGCTTATTTCATCATTATCGTCTCCAGTGATAACAATGTCGTCCACATAAACCGCAAGGATGGTAATACGACGCCCCGAATGCCTATAGAACACGGTATGATCCCTATTACATTGCTTGTAACCCATATTGCGCATGCCTCTCCGGAACCTATCAAACCATGCCCTTGGTGATCGCTTGAGACCATATAAAGACTTCTTCAATCCGCACACCTTCCCCGGGTGTTGGAGTTACTAAAGCCAGGTGGAATGTCCATATAAACTTCTTCCCGGAGATCTCCATGCAAGAAAGCATTCTTGACATCCGAGTCGATGCAAGGGCCACCCAAAGTTAGCAAGACAAGAAATAAGAGTTCTTATAGTACTCATCTTTGCAACGAGCGCAAAGGTCTCATCATAGTCAATCTCATATGTTTGACTCGTAACCCCTTGCCACCAACCTTGCCTTGTATCGTTCTATTTTCCCTTCCGGGGATTGCTTCACGGAATACACCCATTTGCAAGTAATCGGACGTTTTCCAGCTGGAAGAGTAACAAGATCCCATGTATTGTTCTTCTCAAGAGCTTTCATTTCCTCCAACATGGCCTCGTACCACTTTGGGTCTTGTTTTGCTTCTTTCCAATCTTTTGGGATCACCACAGATTGCAATGATGCGATGAAGGCCCTGTAGTTCGTAGATAGAGATGCATATGATACATAATTAGCAATGTCATGCTCCTCCTGGTACCAATTTGGAGGTTTTCTAGCTGCAGCTCGGATTCCTTTTCTTAAGGCAATGGGCAAGTCCATTGAATCCCTCGTACTAGATGGACCTGCGTCATCAGACAATTCATCGGCTTCAACACTCGTTGGAGCATGTTGCTCCCCCGCACTCGTGTGTCACTTGTCGTGGGAACTCGTTGTTGCACATGTTGCTCCCCTGCACTCGTGTGTCACTTGTCGTGGGAACCCGTGGTTGCCGCTGCTCATGCTCGCGATTTTCTCCGTGTATACACTTTCAAGTTCTCTTCCTCGTTTGGCTTTCTCCATCTCTCTTCACTTGTAGCTTGTCTCCTTGTAGACACCCTTAGATTTTCTTCCTCAGTTGGCTTTGTCCATCTCTCTTCACTCGTAGGAGATGGAATTGAACCAACAACAACTCTGGATGGTTCATGTTCCTTTGTCCTCAAAAGTTCACTCTCCCCCTCTCGACTAGCTTCGATTGTGCTAGGAGAGTCAAAGTCAAACAACGAGCTGAGATCCGTCTTCTCTCCATAGAACGGCTCAGACTCTCTAAATATCATATCCATGCTAACAAATGTTCTCCGCTCACTAGGGCTCCAACACTTGTATCCCTTTTGTCTAGATGGGTATCCAATGAAGATGCACTTCACGAAGACGAGGATCCAATTTTCCCACCGAAGGTCTATGGTCTCTAACAAAGCAAGTACACCCAAACACCTTTGGCGGAAGGATGAACTCATTTTGGCCATAGATCATTTCATATGGAGTCTTCATCCCAAGCACTCTTGAGGGCATCCGGTTGATGAGATAAGTAGCGATCATAACCGCTTCACTCCACAAGAATTTGGGCACATTCATGGTAAACATAAGTGATCGAGCCACCTCCAGCAGATGACGATTCTTCCTTTCGGCTACTCCATTCCGTGGAGAAGTATCAGGACATGAAGTTTGATGAAGTATTCCTTTTTGGGAAAGAAAATTGCCAAATTCATTGTTCACATACTCCGTCCCATTATCTGTCCTGACAATTTGAATACTAGCGTTGAAGCGATTTTGGACATATGCATAGAAGTCCTTGAAACATGTAAGCACCTCACTTTTATGTTTCAGAAGATATATCCAAGTCATTCGGGAGTAGCAATCAATGAAGGTGACAAAATACTTCATCCCGCTAACAGACCACCGGGGAAGTCCATACATCAGAGTGAATCAGTACAAAGGGCAACGTGCTCCGCAGTCCACGACTCACATATGATATCCTGGTGTGTTTTCCAAACTCACATGCATCACACACAAGTTTTTCTTTGTCCACCTTCATTTCTTCAGGGAATATCTTACTCATAGTATCAAAGGACATATGGCCCAATCGACAATGTTGGAGTATCAACCTTGCCTCATCATCATTGGTAACAACTGTGAGAGCAGTGCACAACGCTTCATCGGTTTCCCTTCTATCCAAGTACCACAATCTCTTATGTCTCACACCTATCCCAAGCCTCCTTCCAGTCTTCCTCTCTTCAATTATACAATTATATCGATCGGCAATTATTCGACAATCAATATCATCAACCAAAGAGCTCATAGACACCAAACTCACCGGAAACGATGGAGCATATAATACCGAAGACAATGTAATGGACGGAGTGCATTTCACTGTGTCAACCCCTTTCACAGGTTGATAAGTTCCATCGGCTGTTTGGATTGTCTCTTTATGCATGGGTGGATGTGGAGTATATGATGCAAACTCACTCCACTTACCCGTGACATGTGCTGATGCTCCCGAATCCAGAATCCAATTTGAACAAGTTCCATTTAATGCAGGAGCCTGATTTGAGATTGCTTCTTCTGTTTGTGCAAGATTCACACAATTTCCTAAGACAATTGTTTTTCCACTTTGTTTTGGAATTTCTGCACTCTCCCTTGATTGTCTCAACTTCTCAATCTCCTTGAGCAATTGAGTCATTTTCTCAAGTAGCTTCTCAATTGTTTGATTCTCCCCCATTGATCAATATTGCTGAAAATCACCAACAAACCAGCTTATGTGCTTCTTCTCTTCTCTCGCTATATTTGACCTACTCTTGCGCATCTCTCGACCCCTCCGGATCTTTCTTCCGGCTGCACACGCAGCCTTAGGTCTCTCCTCTCGTCCTCTACTCGCACACGCGAAATCAGCACCTTTGCTTCTCCCTCTTCACTGCAAGCCACAAGCAGCTGCACCTCACCCAGCTGCTCCCTTCACCATCACACCGAACTTTGCAAGATTCACCACCACTCCGAACGCTGCAGACGGTTGGCTCCTCACCTCTGCAGCAGCTCACATCAACACTTCTACCTGGGCAGCACTCCACTCCTCTCGCCCGTCTGTTGTATTTCCCCTGGATTTTGCGGAACTCCACCTCACTCCACCGAATCACCACAGGCAGCCCGTAGCACACACCATCACTGCCTCTAGCTTTGATACCATGTAGGCTTTTGGGGAAATTGTGGATGGGTTGATCCCTTGGACCTCCACACCCTCTCATATATATAGCTCAACTTAGGCTTACATGTTAACTCATACACTAGAATAGTCTAGACACTACTACTATACTAACACTCCCTAGAATACTCTAGACTTTGCTAATAAACTAACTTAGATTCTAGCACACTACTGGAATATTCTAGACTTTCCTAGGAGACTACTAATCTCCAATTCCCCTAGAGCATTCTAGACTCTACTAGAGTACTATTACACTAATCTTAGATTCCAACACTATCTATCGGCTAGTGGAGATCAAGCAGTCGTAGGCTTGACCGTGTATGTGCATGCACTACTTATAGGCACTGTAACCAGTTTGTTTAGCAAGAGAGAACAAGAGAAAAGAGCACAAGTGCGTGTGTGGAAAAGCTCTCTGTGTGTTCATTGTATCCAGTGTGTGCGTGTGAGTCTTCTTCCTCCTTGGGCCTAATCTATCAATTGGGAAAACCTGATTCCAATTCCCTGCCTGAAATCTGAATACCTACATCCAAACGGGATGTAAGGAGGAGGACAAGAAAATAAGAACTTCCCCCAACGAACTCCAGACATCTCTGTCTTATTTTTAGAAGCATATATTATGCTAATAATTTGTTTTTTATGATTAATTGAGAAGCTGAAAAAATAGTGTGCAAGTGTAAAGCCTACATAACATCAACCTAATCAGTATAATTGATCTTAAGAATATACATGTAAGCAAATGATACAGAATAGACATCTAATATATTAAGTGAACGGAGAAAAAAAAAACTTACCTTCCAATAGCACCAATGACACACATTGTGAACAGGGTTGCAAATAGAGCTAGTATAAGCTTGTCTAGTTTTTTCTCCAAGGTACTTCTTTTAGAAGGAACATTCATTGAATTCATCATAACCTGCAGTAGTGCTCCATAGCAGTAAATCGCAGAACCAGAAGCAAATGACAGGTTGAATACATATATAACACAAAATTGCCCATACTTTTGTCTCATGGCCCGTGAATATAACAGCTGCAACAATGTTTTCCGTATTACGAAGGCTGCATCCCTGAGGCAAAAAGGTAGGAAGAAATTATTATCTTATTTGCATGTGTGCCCACATACACAGAGAATTGAGTGATGTGCAGGAAAAGGCTCAAGTCTGATGAAAGTGAACTCTTGAAAGTCCATACAATCAATGAACCATATCTAAGTGCTGACAAGTAGGTTTTGGTAGTTACCACTCTCCATCGTAAAAATAAATTACATCTAAACAGATTCCACATTGGAGCAACTAGAGGTCTCTCACTTTCTCTGGTCTTAACTCATGAGGAATTTACTTACTGTCTTGGAAGCGTACTTTACTGCACATGTGCACATTTCTTATAAACTTTACAAACATTGCTTAAACAAGTCACTGCATGTCCAACATGTGAAATTAGAGAAGTGGAAAGTTCATGAGATGATTGAACATTTTGAAATCTAAAACTACAAGACTTGTATCATAGCTAGTCTAGTTGGCAAAAGCTATAGAACTGTAATATTACACAAGTATGTGACAACAATGTGAATATGGCCAATGTAGGATGATGGTGTTATAGTAAGAAGAATGTGAGTGAAGGCATTCAGTGGTGACATTGTTTTAACCTGAGGGGTACTTATAGGAAAATCATGCTAATCTGGAACATGCAACAACTTGGCAAGCGATTAATCATGTAAATAGATAATGAGGGCCCCTCTGGATGAGAGGCATTAAGTTGGAAGGTTTGGTACCAAATACCTAATCTCTCCAAGGAAATTAAAAAAAGAAACTCATTCCAACAAGTCCTAGATGAAAATTCTGAATCATGCCACTGCGAGGCTGCAAGTTCGAAAATTGCCACCGGATATCCCATTTATCCATATGTCATTTCTCACAGTTAGTCGCATTTTTTCAAAATGTCAACTTTGCAGTGGAATGACTCGATTTCTCAATAAAGATGCTAAAAACAAATAACACAGCATGAAAGAACTTACCCTTAGTAGTATCTGGTTTGGTGAAATTGGTATAGTTTGCTTGTCCACGATAAGATTCCCGGTGAATGTGTAAAGTGAATTGTTAGGCTGTTCACATTGTACTTCACCTGTAAGCCGTAAGACAAAAAAAAATGTGAAAGTTCACAGAAGGTACAATGCTTATGCGAAGTTCAGAGAAAATACAAAGTTTCCTAAGTTCCACCAACTACAGAATAGACTCCCATCAAGATGGAAAAAAATAAACATATAAAAACCTTTGAATTCATAAGCCTTTTCAGGAAGAAGATAGTCCCAGGTTTTCTCCAAAGCTTTCCTTATTTTCAGGTTGGTTTCCCCATCAAGATTTGCTGTCTGGGATAAATATAAAAGATCCAACACACTTCAATTAGAAGAAAGGTTTCGCTGAAGTTCATTTAATACTTCCAATTTGAGCAAAGAACAGAATGGGTAAGAATGAATTTATTAACCTCTATGTAGCAAACGCCATCAGGGTTTGTACTCGATAGGAAGAGCAAGTCAGCAGGGAAATAACTGTCTTGCTTGATCTGCTCTAAAGAAGTGCCCATCACTGTTAGTTTTTTCTTGTGTATGTATTTTAAGCTCAAGATTAAACTCAAGACACTTTATTAACTTTGGTAGAATTCAACAGTTCAAAGGATTAATTAGCTGAGATAAGGAGGATTCAAGACATTACCCTCACAATATCTCCAACCTGCAGTCTTTTCCATGGAGTACTTTCCCATTTTTGACCTTGCAATACATCGACGTGTGCATTATTAATTGACATATCATTCTGGAAACGTTTCTGTATTAAGGACAGGAAACAAAAAGGGAAGGGCGTCAGATTTCCTCATTACGAATAGCACAACAAAACAGTGAAGCAGCTGAGCAATGCTAACCCAATCCTCAAAAGCTTCCTTGATGAGAGACACCAAAAGCACTAAACTAAGGGGAACCACGTTAGTGACAGGGTGAACTGGACTGCAAAAATACAAGCATGTATGATATTTGATTAATAGAAATAAAGATGAAGGGAAGCAAAGAATGTCTGAATCAACTCGTGGACTTGTTATGCTCAGAAGTGTCTAGCTGCAACCAAGAATTCCATAGATAACATAGGCCTACACATGCATCATGTGCAGTTGTGCACACGCACACAGGGAGAGAGAGAGAGAGAGAGAGAGAGAGAGAGAGAAAGAGACCTAATTGGTGTAGTCGATAAGATCGAAATCATGAGAAAGTAAAGATTTGCCACCCGCCTGAACTGTCAAAGCAAAAAAAACGAATTACAAATGGTTCCTGCTACTGAATAATACAGTGATAAAACGCTTGAATTGATGGTGGAGCTATCAGTGCAAAGCTGCTTTGTTTGGTACAGAAACATGCATTACATTTGTAACATGTGTTACTTGATTTGACAACTAAAGGCTTTTAGCTTCTGAAGCTCATTTAAATACTAGGATCCACAGCAGTGAACCATGAAAATGCCAGAATTATGCTGCCTAAAATACATCTTATGTTGTGTGACAAAATAATGGACCTTACTGCTTTGTCAAATACCATATAACTTTTATAATCACACTATCACAGTATCTTAAAAACATTAAAACACGGTGCCAGACCAGGTGAGCCTATCAAGCATCGACTATTTAAGCTAAGCACAATCCAAAGCTGAGGAAAGGAACATCTTTAAGGAGAGATCATTATGCAGAAGTTAAAATGATAAGATACTTATCTCATTGTGTTAATAACTCATGTGTCTAGTTTAAAGCAAAGTTCATATAATGAACAAGGGAAAGAGGAATAAAATTGTTGCCTTAAGGATAGAGACAAAATGAAATTTTGTTTTCAAGATGACAAACCTAGAGGGTTTATTGATAGAATATGTAACGAGCAAAAAACAATGTATAAATACCTGTTCAAACAATCCTTTAGGTAAAAATGTCAGGACGCTGTACTTTGTGGTCGACACAGAATTTCCCTGGAAATGAAGAACAAGACAGATACATAAATAGTTCATGAATTATCAGAAAATAAAGTATAACTCTGGCATTAGAGTTTGCAGAACTGATGGTTCGATACGCTTGCAGGAGAATGTTTTCCTAAACAAAAAGAGCTTAGTGCATGGTCAAACAAACTAGAAGCATATTCATAATATCAGAAATGATATAGCCCAGTATCAATTCCAAATAAATTCAATCATCTCTACTATATTAAATGCCTAGAGGTGGTGGGATGGTTGGTACGTCCGTCCCATCGCCACCAGCTCGCGTCCGTGGATCCCGCATCGTTCGAGACAAATTAAATGGAAAAACTGAAAGGAACCGCATACCCACGTTCGTCGTCAACCCCCCGCCCACGACTCCATGCCGCCTTCCCCAAATCGCCGCCCGCATCAACACCGGTGGCACCGCCTCCCCATACCCATGCTATGTCGCTTTCTCTACCATTTGCAACGTCTATCCGCGCTAGAGATCTTGATCCCTGTTGGCTCTCCACAACCGGAACCAGTCTACACACAGGTAACTACACTATCAGCCTCCATGACCAGTCGCAACGTATCCTCCATCTAGATCTCTGTCATGGAAGATGTCGCCGCTAATGTCCGCGAGGCCTTCATCACATACGGCGTCGGTGATGCCGTCCACAATGGGCTCCAGGCTGTAAGTTCCCCCGATTTCTCGATCCCCTTGTCATATCAATATCTCGGTTGCCGGTTAATTTTTGTGATTTGATAGTTGACGCTCCGATCCGGCTGAAAACCCCAGCTCTGGAAATGAATATGCCGCACCAGGGCGCAATCTCAGGGAAATCGACCGCCCCAGGGTTCCCACCGCGTCCACGGGAGGCGCTCCTACTGCCGGCGCGAAGCCCCTTGCACGACCTCAACGTCCCCTACGAGGCCATGTTTGAGGAGTACACCACCCCAGCCGCCGACTTGATGTTCCCACCGGTGAGGCCAACATCCCTCTATTAACCCCTCCAAATCGGCAGGATCTCCGTGTTTGAGATGCAGGGTGATGATGGGGGTAGTCGTATTTGGTTGTTGAGACCGCTACAGACCCCCATCCAGGCACCACTTCCAGGGATAGATATGGGAATGTACAACATACTAATGGGGCCGTATGATTAGGGCCCATCGCTTATCAGTGTTGTGAGAAACAGGATGGCGGGTGAATGGTCTGATCCAATGACTGGCCGCCCTAGCTCCTTTTCTTTCTACTACTACGTCAGTTCTAACTTTTTTAAAACTCAAATAGTTTCCACTTAAGTACGTGGATGGAAGGGTGTATCGGACGGCAGCACAGAGCGGTTCTGCCACCCTCACAACGCGGATGGCGCGATGGAGTACTGACTCGACATGTTACACTTCTTGGGTTGACATGCATGATCAGAACGGAGCTTCTTGAAATAGACATGACATTTTCAGTTTCAGTTTCAAATGGACATTACAGTTTCAGTTTAAAATGGCCACTTGTTCTGCACATCATACCAACATAATTCCACGTGCTAACATAATTTACTGATATGACTTGACAACAAATGTCCACTGAACAGATTGATCTTGACAACATGGAGTACATGAATTTGTGCAGGTGAAGAAACCTGGATTAGAAATGACTACTGAACAGAGTGAACTTGAAAGCAAATGCATCTAAACCTGGATTAGAAATGGTTACTGATATAGACTGGAGTAATCATTCATGATGCTTTGCTCCACCAGCTCATACCGTGCCATTCTTCAGGTACAGGTGAGTATTTGTTGCAGTACAGCTACATCGCGTTCGCTCTGAACTGATTCCTTTGAACTGAATCTGACTGTAGTCGACACAACAGATTCAGAGTTTGAATAATGGTGCCATCAATATTTTTTCCTAATTTATTGTTTTGATTTTGTTTTCAGATTCCAAGATATGGGGTCGCTGACCGAAAGGACGCACTGAACAACACGAGAAGAAGGCGAGAAGAAAAAGAGGCGAGCCCTTTTGTGGTAAAGTGGATTTGAATTTTTCCTATCTGTGCGGATGAGATTTTGTTTCGTTTAGCTGAGGTTCATGTTTGGACGTCTGTTTTAGCAGCAGCCACCATCACCGTGGATGAATGAGAGACCACTCTGGGGTTGATGTGAACGTTGGTATGTGCCTATGTTATGTCCCATTTTTGTTCTTGGCATGCCATAGGTCTTTACTCTGGTCGGAGCAATATTCATCGAAGAAATCAATCATGCTTGGACTATTTGATTGATGTAAGTGACAACCTAGCTTGATCGAATGTGTAGGATAGGTGGGAGGTGGTGACACACAACGACCAATCCTGAAAGACTGGCAGCACATTTGATTGCGCCGGCTGTAATTCACAGTTCTCTTCATGAGTAGTTAGTTTTTGTTCTGTTTTTAGGAACATTGTCCCTGATTCTTGCGTTTCTAAATTTATAAATCACATTTGTTACAGGATATCTATCAACCATGTGGGTAATTTTGGTCTAGAAATAATAATCTATGAACATGTGCTTATTACTCCCTTTGGACGATATTCAGGATTTTTGGGTTGGGGATTACCCTTTTCACCCTACATTGTCCTCTTTTATCACATTGTTTTGAAATAGTCAAATCATGAAATTATTATTTTTATCCGTAAGCACAGTATTTTTATGGTACCATATCTTTTTTTTTGGTGCACGAAGCAAGAACATTCCACTCTAGATAACCACTAAATCATCCATTTGAATAAGTACGGTGGATATAAGCATGAACTTTGCTGAAGGAAGAGAGATCCTGTTTTTTCTTTAAAAAAGTTCATTGCCATGACATTTGAGTTGTGATGAAAATAGTAAAATCAAGTATGTTTAGCTTGATCAATAATATTTCAATAACGTGTTCTGCATTGATGGCGGTCCGGCAAGTGGTAATTTGGCAGGGAAATCTTAGCAGTTTTTGGTAAAATAAAGTTTCAGTTTCTCTGTCCCAAATGCACCTTCCCCATACATGCAACTTCGGGAGTTGTTATATTTCGAGATACACAATCTCATGTAGTAATCAACTATCTGCATAGTTACCACCTAAACATGTAAAACCAATTATGCATGAATTGCAGTTCTGGATCATATCTTTTCATGGTACCATTTTTTTGGTGCACTAAGCAAGAACATTTTAATCAAGATAAGCACTTGGAACATTTAAAACTAATTTTTATGATTTTCTCTTTGTATGAACACAAGTAACTGCACTATCAGGTGCTCACAATCTCATCTGGCTGTCTTCAGAAAGAGGAAGTTATCACTGTGCGTGCAAAATTTGGTTGAAACTTGAAAGGCTGCTGTATCTGAAATTCTGAATGGAAAGGTTGTTTGTAAGATAATCCCCAATCCATGTGAAAAAGTTGCTTAGATATATCCGACATATATTTTCTCACATAAACTGAGATTTAGTGATCTATTTGACCATGATGCGCGATGAAGCGTGCATGAAGTAAGCTTCTCCCATCGATGTTTCACAAATTATAGGCTTACATAAAGTTCATGTCTGTATATTTCTATAGGGTTTGGAGGTAAGCTAGGATGTTTCTATTCTTTTTTATGTGATGTGAAGTTATTTCTATTGATTTCTTCTATGGGGCCTGATGGAACAAATAAAACTCCCATCCTTGTTTTAGGTGATGTTCAGTCCTATAGTTCTGTAACACAGTAGGACAGTAGGTTCTGCGCATTCAGTTGCGTGCATTGATCATGAATGTACCTAAATTTGTAAATTTCCTTTGTATTTTGTTTGTTTACTGAACATTCAGTTTGATGTTTCATAATGAGAAATATCATATTATTTTTTTAGTAGAAGTAGGATGATTGGAGAAAGATATTCTAAATTTAGGAAACATATCTGAATTATCGGGTAGCCAACAATTTTCTATCCTTTTGAGTACACATTCTAATTTTTTATCCACTCACCATTTCAGTATCACAAGACCTTCAAATGCTTCCATTTTACGCTTACTATAAGGATCCTTTTCAATGGGGAGAACATATGTAGATGTTTGGATCTGGAACAATTGAGCTAACTGACTGTTCTTTGAGATTGACCGTGTCTACTATTATCAGCACCAACAATTGTTTTTATTCATCGTGTGACCATTTTATTATTCCACACAGGAAAACAAGGTGGGAGCTTGTTGTGGGAGGCACAACAGGTCGCTCGAGCCGGAGAAGGCTGATTGTTATTCCACACACAGGTACAAGTATTGGAGCATGAGCACAGCTGATTGCAAATAGATAATGCTTAATTCAATGACTAATGAGTATTGCAACATACTTACAAGTTGAACTACTTTACAAGCGGAGTTGTGTGAAGTGGATCAGAGCAGAGATGAAAACAAATCCTGATGCAGAGCCAAATACACTCATCCCACTTGTAGTAATGTTGATCATATAACATGTGAGACGTATGTTGTGTATGAACAGTATGATCAAGTGGTCAGGGCGGTGGGGCAGAATGGAGGCTCTAGCATGTGGAAAGTCTTTTGAGAAATATATACTTTCCGCATTCTTATGTGATTGTGGTTTTCAAGTCACGGTGTATATACATTTTCTATGCTATCTCAGTCCAGTGAAAATATACAATATCTTAGGTGTTTGTTAGATGGTGATTATTTCTAGCATATGATTGGTCAGGTGATGTTGAAGTTATGTAACTGTAAAGTGAAGGAAAAATGTTTGTCACACAGCTATGAGAAATAACCAGTGTAGTTCCCGTCCGTTTCTTGAAAACGGGTAGAAAAGGTGTTATATTGAGTGTATTTGTTCCATCAACACTACTACCTCTGTCCCGGTTTACATGCCTTCACGCATCCCTATATTATCAATTTGACTAACATAGCATAAATAGTAAAACATAAAAATTATATCAATATAAAATAGAGCATCTAAATTAAGAGATTATGTTGTTTAAATTTACAGCCTACGCGCAGGGGGCATCCCTATGTTATCAATTTGACTAACATAACATAAATTATAAAGCATAAAATTATATTATTAGAAAATAGAGCATCTAAATTAAGACATTATGTTGTTTAAGTTTACAGCCTACGCGCAGGGATGGATGGAAACGGGTGGATGTTTACTCCTGGTCCTATGTAGAAGTCACATAAATGTACATTCATTTAGAAAACAAGGGGATACCGGAATTTTTTTTAAACTACCAAAATAGTCATCCAAATAGAATCAAGGGAATTGTAAGAAAATTATAGAAATTCATGTAAAACCAAATTGGGATTTTTTTTTCACATGGAATTTGTTGTTTGTTAAACTTCCCTTGATTTACTGAAGCTTGTGGATTTGGTCAATATGGATTATCTACACGTAATAGCTTAGGGACAAAAAGGAACATTTTTCTCATAGTTACTTATGAAAATAGCTACATCATGTAGGAACCAACAACAATTAACAAGGGCAATGTGAATAGAAGTGTGTCACTTCATATTGAAGTGATAGAAGTGGTCAAGGGCATGATATGAAGTTTGGTTAACCTAACTGCCTTTCTTTCTCTTGGTTGGTTACTAAATAGGTACTGTATATCTGTTTTCATACTTAACATGAACTGAAATTTTCAAATACATTATGTTCACAGTCAAGAAAAGAATTTGAAAAGCCATAGCAACGCACGTGCATTCAACTAGTATAAACTAATATCCAAGGAAATTGTGGGGTGTCAAGAAAATTCAGGAATTATCTACTCACACTAGCGGCAGTAGTTTTGCAGGGATTGGATAAATGTCATTAAGATGATTAAATATTAACAAGTGGCGAGTAGTAGAGTTTCCAATTATCGCAGAAAGCTAACATGGAAAGCAATCAATTCCCCCTTACAGGTAAATAGCTTTGCTTCAGCTTGCTGCCATCGGGAGGTGAGTTGGCCACACTGCCAGATACAAGTTCAGCTATTGGCAGAGCAAGCATCATTCAGCCGTGGTTAAGCGCATGGATGAATAGAATAGTACAGCCAGTGCACCCATGCTCTTGAAGCCCCTAAATGCCAGTAGCATTTATATATCCTGCCCATACAGGGCCGGATCTGGCCCAGGGCAAAAGGTGCGACGGCCCGGGGCCATCCTAAATACGGGCCCAATGTATTTAGTGTAGTATGTATATAGGGACGAGTAGAGGGGGAAAAGCCCACTATCGCACTGCCCAGGCCAACGTCTAACAGTAACAAGCAGGCAACCACACAGAAAAAATATCAGGCAACAGACATGCACGCATGCCCGATGGTTCGTTTTCTTCTCGATCGAATCACCGATCAAGCACAGGCCGCATGGAAGCCGAGAAGAACACAAGTCACACGGTTGAGCTGGAAGCCTGCCCCCAAATCCAATTTCATTTCCTAATCACTTTTAAGTTTTCCCTCACGCACGGCACTGTCGCGGAGGGCCGGCCCTGACGGAGAGTGAGACAGGGAGCGGACCTGCTCGGGCAAGTCCGCAAGAAATCGGAGATATTGATCAACAGGTTACATACTTACGGGTAATTCTCTCACCACAAATTCAATCAGATAGCCGACTCCATTTTTACATTTTTTAAATAAAAAAATTCTCAAATTTGCTGACCGAATTATCCGTGTTCATGAGTTAACAAAATTTTATCCATTGTATGCAATCATGTTTTTTATCCATTGGATCTATTGATAGAGTTTGCCCTGGGGCCCTCAAAATCTTAGAGCCGGCCCTGTGCCCATACTATGTCACTAGTAATCCTAAAAATCTAACTAGGTCTAATCCACCAATTACCTCAAAGTTAACTACAAATGCAGCTCTTAAGGACAAAGAGGTGGGGCGGTGACTTTCTGGTGGACTAATCAGTATGAATGGTGTAATCTCTCTGCAAGATGGGGCGAAACAAACCTAGTGGTACTCTACTAGCTTAGTATACCAAACGGTCATCTCCAAATCAACCACCGGAACACGCAGCATGCATGTGGTGACGAGATCTAGGCGTAGAGGCCCAAAGCCTGGAGGCGAAACAACCTGCGGATCAAACCGAATTAGTACGTACCTTGTAGGCGACGGGCGCGTTGGTATCGCGGTCGTTGCAGTATATGGTGCGTACAGTGGGCGCTTGCGGCTGCGGCTGCCGCCGGAGGCTAGCACCCCCACCGCCGAGACGTGCCGTCCTGGACCTCGACGACTCCGCGCGTCCTGGCAGAGAAGACCCCGCCCGCGGCGACGGCTCGCCGCCTAGCCTCGCGGTGGCCACCCGCACCATTTCCTTTATCCGGGAGCTCATCCTGCCCCCGCAGCGCTGGAGGAGCTGCGGGAGATCTAGGGAAATCTTACAGTGGACCGGACACGAGATCGGGGGGCAAATCGGCCGGATTTTGGTGTCTCGGTGACGACTGACGAGGGGATTCAATTTGGGTCACGCGTTCCCCTCCCTATGTGCGCGTTTTTTATTCAGCTTTTTTGTACTACTACTACTTCTTCTTTTCCTCCTCCGGCTCCGGCCTCCGGGAGAGCAGGACTGCAAGAGCCCGAGGCCGCGACTCGCCAGGAAGAAAATGAAGGGAATCTTGCATATTGCACCCTCTTTTCTACTAAAATGTTGAAAGCGTACACAATGTCTACTAGTCGCACGGTATCCATGTTGCCAAACTTCAAGAACACGAATAGTGCATAAAGCTCCTTGTCATACATAGGATAGTTTAGAAGAGCACCATCTTACTTTTCGCTATGATATGCCACGGCTTACCATCTTGCATAAGCACACCACCAGTTCTAAGACGACTTGCATCACATTCAATCTTAAATTTTTTTGCAAAATTTGATAAAACAAGAAGTGGTGCCTTGGCAAGTCTCTTCTTTAATTCATCAAAAGCATTTTTTGTGCTTTGCCCCAAACGAAAGGAACATTCTTCTTCGTTAAGTTCATTCAAGGGGCAAGTTCTGACGCTAAAATCTTTCACAAAGCAGCGATAAAAACCCGCAAGACCGTGTAAACTTCGGACTTGGCCAACGGTGGTTGGAGTAGGCCAATTACGAATAGCCTCAACCGTCAAAGAGTCCACTTCTATGTTATTCGAGGAAAAAAAAATCCAAGAAAAATCAACTTGGTTTGGGCAAAGGTGCATTTTGGAAGATTGGCATAGAGTTTCTCATTGCGGATGATGCAAAAGACTTCTCTCACATGTTGAACATGGTCCTCGAGATTTTTGCTATGGATGTGAATATTATCAAAATAGACAACAATATTTTTCCAATAAGCGGGCGCAACACGTGGTTCATAAGACGCATTGATATGTGCATTTTGCATCATCATTATTGCTACATATACGATTAGTTTTCATTGTTATTTGTCATCATACATCGTTATTTATGTATTTTCCTACAAAGTCCCTTTCATTGGTATTCAATTCCTGGAAGGCAGAAAACCTCCTTTCTCGTATTTTATTTGTTTGAGGACTTTCTGGATCGCTAAAAATCGAGGGAAAAATATCTGATTAGTTTTTCACCCGGAGAAGGACAGTGGCGAAAGAATCATGCGAGGGGAGCCACGAGGGTCGAACGGACCCAGGTGGCGCGCCCAAACATGTAGGACGTGCCACCCGAGGTCGTCCGCGCCTCGGGCATCGTTTCGGTCCCCCTTTTATACCAGAAGCTTCATTTTGCCTAAAAACCTAAGCCACATTTTTCCGAGATTTATTAAGGCAGCGGCGGCAAAAGTCCTCTCCTACTCCGGGAGAGGGTAGATCATGTTGCGTCGGTGCCTCCGGTGAAGGGGAAATCGACGCCATCGACATCCCCATCCTCCTTGGCTTGGGAGGAGGCATCTCCATCAACATCTCCAACAGCACCATCATCGCCACCATCTCCATCTACGAGATCGACATCATCCCCCTCATAGTTTGTGTTGAATTGAACCCCATATATTGTTTTCTAGTGTTGTTGCATGTTTGTGATTGGTACTTTGTCATTATTTGGTTGGAGATTATATATTCAGATTGTATTGTAATCATTATGCCTCTGGTCCATATCATGTTTGATACTTGTGAGTAGTTCCCCACGTTCCTGATTGCATAGGATGATCTGGCTATGATTCTATATGATGTGCAATGATTATTTGGTCAAGTTTTCTATCTTTTATGTTGTTCTATGATGGTTTTATGCGAACGTTAACTACGTATTACTTCACCTATATGGGCTCATAGGGCTGCACTTTAATGTAATGCATTAGTCTTGGAAGGGTCGGAACGACAGAAACCGTCTTCCAATACTTTGGGTTGCATTAGAGGGGTTTATGTCGGGGACCAATGATCTTATGGCTATGGTGGGACATTTATGTCTTAATGATTCCTACACTTGCTCATGAAAATGGCTCTAGAAGCCATCATAAGGGGTGTATTTGCACATATTTATGGCTGCACCTAACTTAGGATCCGCTCCTAATTGAATAAAGCTTGACAAAATATTTACCGTGTTGTTTAGAACTCAGATGCTAGTGAATTCATGCCGCCCTTGGAAACTTTAGTCTCATATAAGCACACACACTTGAGTTTGTCCTCTTGCTGCATAGAGGATTGGGTCTCTCATCGAGAGCATTTACTTATTTGCTATTTACTTTCTGCACTTTATTTTTATTGCAAACTATACACCCAAAAACACCAAAACTGCTACTTTATTATTATTGCTTTTTTGTCGATTTTGCTAACCAATACCTTCAGCTCCTCGTGGGTTCGACAACCATTCTTATTGAAAAGTACTACAATTGATCTCCTGCACTTGGGAGCAATCAAGATACTTTTCTGGCGCCGTTGTTGGGGAGCGTAGCGCTATTGGTAAGTGAATGGTAAGGAAGCTTTTATTGTTTTCATTATTTTCTGTTTGTCTCGTCATGGGTCTTTCTAGTCGTAATGAGATTGGTTTGATTTTATACAATTATGCTTATGTTCAATCTCTTAAAGAAAATGAAGAGAAACCACCTGAGCTTAAGGTGGCGTTTCAAATTCCTATTGTTATTGTCAAACAAGTTATGGAACTAACCTTCACAGGTGATAAAAGTAAAACTGATGTGGGACATCTACATGCTATTGAAGATCTATGCTCTTTATTCAAATTGGTTGATGTTCCTCATGATCATGTGAAGAGAAAGTTATTATATCTATCTCTTTCTGGTAATGCTCGCATATGGTTTAGATCTCTGGATATTAAATGTCGTCTTGACTGGGAATTATTGAGGAAGGCTTTCTACCAAGTTTTATACTCCTAAAGAAGCTTATGATGATCGCTGTCATATTTATAATTTTGGCCTCATCTTGGAGAAAGTATTGCTCAAGCTTGGGGGGTGTTAATGAACTCATCCGTAAGAACCCTTGTTTTGGTATTCCAGATAGTCTTATATTGATAAACTTCTATGTGAGGCTGCCCCGACATCATAGGGATTTTACGGACAATTCATCTGAAGGGTGTTTTACTAATATAACTCAACAAGAAACAAGGAATTTATTTGATACTATTGCTAATAATTCAGCTTCATGGGATCTTGACAAAGGTAATGAGCCTCGTTTTGATTTTGAATATGCATGTGTAGAGAATTTCTCTACTACTATATTGTTTGAAGAATTAAAGAATAAGTTTGGTCTTGATCCTCATATTTTAGTATAAATTTCTAAATCTTTTGCTAACCATTTGAATGTTCCTAAGAAAGGATTTAAGGTATTTACTGAACCTTTTAAGACTTCGCCATATATTGCTAAAGTTGAGAAACAGGTTCAGCAAGCTTCATCGGTTATTATAGAAGAATATGTGGAATCTCCTCCATACCCGAACAGGGTGAAAGAAAAATTTCTCACTACTGTTGCAAATAGGAGTGCTAGAAGATATGATGAGCCTTATGAAAAAATCTCTATGAAGCCTCAAAATTTGGTCATAAAATAATTAAATGAAGAGACTCCTTGCGATGTCTATTTATGCGAAGAATCCACTAAGGTAATTCAAGGTAAGACTACTAGAGATGGTAAACCTATTATATCTTCTGCTATTGCACTAGTAACAATCGGGGCTTTAATGATGGTTTGGGGCTGACGTTTGAGAAACCCGTCAGCGATTGTCTTTTTCTATGACTATACAGCGTTTTCGCGTCACACACTACAAGAAAAGTTCTGATAGACAACATCTCAAAATCGTCCGCTAAGGGGTATTTTTCGTCGCCTATGGGCCTAACCCGACGATATGGGTTCTGTTGTGGAAACTGCGTCAGGCAAAGTCCTACGACGATTTTTTCGGTCTGTCGCGCTTGAGCGCCCTTCCGCCACGGAAAATCGGACCGTTGCCCAAGTGTTTTCGGGAGCCCGTTTACTGCTGACGTCATGCAAACTGACACGTGGCAGACGCCGTTAACTAGCAGTTAACGGCGTTAACCGGCTGAAACCCCATGGTAGATGGTAGGCCCACACGAGGCCTGCCACGTCTTAAGCGGGCCGGCCAATTAAGTTTGCGGGCCGGGCCAGCGGACTTAGTTTGACCGGTCAACTATATAGCTGGGCTGGTCCATTAGTTACGTGGGCCGGGCCTAACCTCTAAGGTTGACTGGTCAAAACATTAATGGGTCGGCCCACTAAGCATGTGGGCCGGGCCGAATGCACTCGTTTGACCGGTCAACCGGCAAAAGGGCCGGCCCAAAGACATGTGGGACCCACTTTCCTGTTATCGGGCCGGCCCATTTAACTAGTGGGGTCCACCTTAAAGCAACTGGGCCGGCCCATTTAGTACGTGGGGTCCACAATAGATCAAATGGGCTGGCCCAACAAGAAAGTGGGCCGGGCAAAAACACAGGTGGGTCCCACTTTCCTGTTAAAGGGCCGGCCCATTTAGTATGTGGGGTCCACCATATAGCAAGTGGGCCGGCCCAACAAGATAGTGGGTCGGGCCAAAACCACAGTGGGTCCCACTTTCCGGCTAAAGGGCCGGCCCATTTAGTATGTGGGGTCCACCATATAGCAAATGGGCCGGCCCAACAAGATAGTGGGTCGGGCCAAAAGCACAGTGGGTCCCACTTTCTCGTTAAAGGGCCGGCCCATTTAGTATGTGGGGTCCACCATATAGCAAGTGGGTCGGGCCAAAAACACAGTGGGTCCCACTTTCCCGTTAAAGGGCCGACCTATTTAGTATGTGGGGTCCACCATATAGCAAGTGGCCGGCCCAACATGCTAGTGGGCCGGCCAAAAACACAGGTGGGTCCCACTTTCCGTTAAAGGGCCGGCCCATTTAGTATGTGGGGTCCACCATATAGCAAGTGGGCCGGCCCAACAAGATAGTGGGCCGGGCCAAAAACACAGGTGGGTCCCACTTTCCTGTTAAAGGGCCGGCCCATTTAGTATGTGGGGTCCACCATAAAAGCAATTGGCCGGCCCAACTAGTTAGTGGGCCGGCCCGGTAGTGGGTGGGGTCCACCTTAAAGCAAGTGGACCGGCCCAATTAGAGTGTGGGGTCCACCGTAAATCAAGTGGGCCGGCCCAATAAGTAAGTGGGCCAGCCCGTTTAGTTGCTCGTTTATATGCCGGCATAATAGGCGCTTTAGGATTTTGCGGGCTAAGCACATATGTGATTTCGCTTAATTGGGCCGTTTAAGGGATGGGAATTCGTGATTTAGATACCGAGAATATTTACACGACATTGATTTCCGTCGGATAGCCTCACTTACCACAAGCACCAAAGAAAAAATGCGCGAAAGAACTATAAAAACTAACTAAATATTACATCACCGCAAGACTTTGAAAAAATATTACGGAACCCGGAGAAATTGAATGGTAATTAAACCTAGCAATACAATGAAGCGATCCGGCAATCTTTTAAGTTGTCCATGCAGCACCTATATCTGAAACAAAGACATTACAAGTTAAGACAACAACAATGGAAAGGAAAAGACACTACAATATTGTTTGCCAAAGAATTTGGAACTCATCATTTCGTCGTTATAACAAGATCATTGTAATGCGCACAATAAGCAAACAAAGAGTGCATGCCGCATACCAACAACCAATATAACAGAGCATGTTAGAATGAAACAACGAGGCTTACTATCGTCGAGTCCCATGCAAACCAACATGTTCAGGGAGTACAAAATTGGCATGAACAACATAGTAGCGAGGCTATAAATTTTGTAACAACGACTGAGCAAGATGAAGTTATGATGGCTACATCTACAGAGCGGGGAATGTAAACCAAAAATAGAAGTTACGATGGCAAAAGCTAAAGAGGAGGGAATGTGAACCAACATGTGCCAAGTGCAATTACTTCATTTTAGCCGTGAACTAAATAATACTCCTGAACTTATAGTGAAGGGGATGCAAATCAAGATGTTTCGGGATATAAACTTGTAATGAGCAACACATAGAGGATAGTTAATGCTGGGAGCTTAGGATGGACCGGATACGTAATATAGTGGGATCACCTGTGAACTTGTATAAGAGGGAATGCAAACCAATATGTTCAGCATTCCATATGTGAGCGTCATGCCAAGTCGGAGAAACAAGTCAATAAAGCAGACTTTTGAAGAACAAGATGGCACGCAAAATTATTATCTAGTAGTGTGACAAGTTTATTTGTACTACAGAGCTAGATAGCAGAGTGATAGCATGCCAAACTAAGTCCTTACTTTGTTAGCTTACAATGAACTAGATACAAAACAATGGCATCACCCGTAGTACAGGGAATGCAAGCCAACATGTTCATGGAGTAAAAAATTGGCACAAACAACATAGTAGCAGGCCATAATTTTTGTAACAACGACCGAGCAAGATAAAGTTATGATGGCTAGATCTACAGAAGCGGGGAATGTAAACCAAATATAGAAGTTACGATGCCAAAAGCTATAGAGCGAGGAATGCGAACCAACATGTGCAATTACTTAAAATTGGCCATGAACTAAATAATAGCGAGGATGTTACTATAATACCTATAATTTTTGTAACAACGATCGAGCAAGATAGAAGTTATGATGGCTACATCTACAGAGCAGGGAATGCAAACCAAAATGTTCAATCGCTTAAAGTTAGCAATGAACTAGAAAATAGCAAGGTGTTACGGTCATAGCTAGGAATGAACTAAAAGTTCTTCAGACAAATAAGCATCTGAACCCAGAACATGGCGCTAAAACAAGAGACTTACATTAGGAGAAACACTCTGTGGGAGTCACGACAGATCTTCCTGGGGTTGAAAGATCCGGTGATGAAGTACGCTACATGTGCTACTTGGGGTTGGAGAGACGGCCATTACACTTCATGGTTACTCATCTCATCTGCAAAAACGTAACGGCGCGTCGTTAGCACAAACGAGTTCCCCCAAGATTAAACAAGAACTTGCAGTGCAAGCAATAGAAAAGCGACAGTAGAAGAGTTTAGATCATGCACGGCGCCGATGAAGCAGATCCGGTTCATGCACAGCGGTGTCGGTGAGCAAGATCCGATGCGGTGGAAGACGGATCCGGCGAAGCGGCTCCGGTGGGGTGGACGATACCGCAGCTGAAGCGACTGCGGTAGACTGCTGGATGAGCATATGGTTTCGAGGTTCGGCGGGGATGATCCGGTCCGGTTGATGACGGTGTCGATGAAGCGGCTCCGGCAGGCAGCCGGATGACGAGGATCGCGAGGCCTCGGGTAGGCCAGGGAAGTCCGGCGGGGATGTTCCGGTGCGGTGGTCGTGGAGGTGGGAGAGAGAGCGACTTGGGAAGTCTCAGAGGAGAGACTGAGGGAAATGAATTTTTTTGGGGAGGGTTTCCGGGCTAGGGAGGTGGTGATCCAAAAAATGACGGGCATACCCCCCAACCAACCGACTTTGCTGCCATCTCCACAGGGGTAGAATGGGAATTTGGAAGCGTGTGAAATTTTTGTATTTTATGGGCGGGAAGTTTTGCCGCTATGAGATTTTGAATTTGGCTATGGTCAAGTATAATGATAAAAAATTGTGACACCGTACTAGTACCTCTGTTCAAGGCCGAGTGCAAAATCAAATCATCATCACGTTGAATATAGGTCACTACCATGATTGATAGGGCAAAGGTGGCCGATCTTTCGATGAGACGGGGATAAGTCGATTTGTTGGTGGAGTTCGTGCTTGACGATCCGACTACACGTGCAAAGCTCGTGCGCCAATGCAATCGCTAGGACAATCTCCGGGAGTTACCGATCTTGCGGATGCTCGATCAGCCTGACCGACGAGGGTCTTAATTCCTACCTGAAATCGAGAACAAGTAAGAACTAATATTGCAATCAGAATATTACGGATATAGATGAAAGCTTTATTGAAAAGGTGGGATTCCGAATAGTCGGTCTTGTTCTGGGCGTTGGCCTCAAAAGAAGTACACGAGAGTTGCAGCAATGGCTAACTTTTAGTCTAATCAAAATCCAAGTCTAACCCTAATCGAGCTAGCTATTTATTGAGAACGAGCAAAGTCTTGTTCCGTATCGTGATGAGCTGCTGAGATATTCTTGGTCCGCTAGCCGTGATAGACAGGCCTTGGGCCGCGTGCATGTTGGTGCCCATTTCACGTGATGGCCGGCCGGTATCTGGTCACCATCAATTACAACATAACAACAACTGCACTTGACTCTGAAAGCTTCTACGTGCATGCAAGAAAGGGCAGCAATGAAATAACTTTGATCTTCACGTCTTGCATCCAATACACATGCACATGCATATATACGCCCAGCGCCTGATTCACGTTTGTATTGATCTCGCATTTTCACTCGAGGTACATGTAGATCTTCAATGTATCTGCATATAATACATGGATATGTAGTAATTTTGTTTCTAATATTTAAATAATATATTTTAGAGTTAATACTAGAAATCACCTGATAAATATATCCACGTATAATGTATTCGGTTGTATCTGCGATATTTATGTCCACATCATCCTCCCTTTCTTTAAAGTAAATCCGTCCTCGGCGATGTTTATTCTGTAAACATGCTAACAAAAGAGACAAAGTGTGTACATGGTATATGTATATATCATCCATTTTATTTCCTCTCCCGTGTTGGAAATTTAATGTTGAACATAAGTAACTGTCGTAGTAGCTCAAAAGTGTACTAAGAATATTCCAACATGCATCGCAACTCAGTTTGCAGATATAAGTGAAGCTTATCTTATTAACTCGCAACCTAAAATTCTCATCATTAAACCATCCCAATATTGGTAAACCAAAATTCAAAATTTCCAAATTACATGCTACAACTAGCTTAAATAAGCAATGGTGCAACAAGCTATTTGGCATAAAATTTATACCGCTATTGGAGGTCATATCAAAATGATTGAACATATGCGAAATTTTACTTCCTCTCAAACTAAGCATATATGGAAAATCATCACATGTAATGCATATTTTATTCACCAAAAATTCATTGTCTACGCCATACTCTCCAATTAAATTAAAAGTAAAAGTAGGGACATAAACACTCTTCAAACATGTGATTTCAGCAATTTTATTTCTAGCTTGCGATAAAGACATAGGAGAATCCAATGTAATAGACCACAAAGAATTATATTGAGAAATTTTAGCTGAAACTACATCATTCTGAACTAATTTTATATTATCCAAATAAGATTCATCAATTATGTCACATGGTCCATTCTCATCATCAATTATTTCAGTGTGTGCACTCAGATTTAAAGAGGGATTAAAATGAGCAATAGGTGCACGCAGAACATAACCTATCTCAGTTGTTTGATCACAAGGTACATGCAAATCAATGGCGAAATCCTCTAATACAGGCGACATGACCAAATCATTAGCTAACTCAACACATGATATATTTAAGTCAACAAGTGAATCATCAATCTCATGTGGAGGAACACAATCAATACCTTTACTATTACCTTGTAAGCCTAACTCACTTGGTGTTGGTACTGTTGTTGGTGACGCGTCACAAGATGCTAGTGGAGTAGGCTCCAAAGGTGCGTGAATGGCTGTCACGGTTGATGCAGCGGTTAAGAAGGTAATCTTTTGTGATGCGGAAGATAAAGATTCCATGGCATACTTGGTGGTCTTGCGGACACATCGTCTTAATTTCTGTTCAGCTTTGCAAGCAACACGAAACATACCATTGATAGAATAATATTCTTCATGCATAAGTATATCCTGGATATCATGATTTAAACCATTCCAAAATCTATCCATTAAATCATCTTCAGTTTCTTCAATAAAGGCATATAACAAGGTAGTTTCTAAAGCATCAAAATATTCTTGCACGGTGTCACTACCTTGACTTAAATTCTGTAATTTCCTAACCATGCCGCGAGTATAATATGATGGCACAAATCTAGAGCGCATGACAAGTTTCAAATCATTCCAAGTAGTAGGCATATAATCTGAATATGACCGACAATAGTCAATCCACCAAATAGATGCCACATCAGTGAATGTACTAGTTGCGTCATCTATTTTCTCACGCTCAGAAAAATTATAGGAAGCAAATATAGCATTTAATTCATACTCCCACTCAATATATACATAGGTTTATAACGACCATTAAATGGTGGCATGTAAAGTGTAACCTGATCATGTGTCTTAACCTCTCGCGGTCGTTGTTGCAGTTTGCTAGGTGACGGCACATCTCCAACCATTGTGGAAGCCCAAGAAATTCTTAGTCCAGAAGCTGCCATGATTAGTAGAAAACAAGAAACAAATAACAAGTATATGTTCCTATCAACTACTAGGTGGTAATGGTGGTATGCCGCTCACAAAATTGCAGATCTAAAATTCTTACAAGTTCTTACCATTCAGGAGGCGGCGAACGGCAACCAGCAGTATCAAGTAACTCCGAAAATTGAGCGAAGCGATTGCCAGGCACACGTACAATGTAGAAATATGTATAGCTGTAGGTAGGCTCAAAATATGTGGAACTACCACCATGATAATCAATGTAAAGCTGAAAATTTGTTCAATGTTGTCAAGTGCTAGTCCTAGGCGCTAAACTGTACTAGAGACGCGAGCCTAAGATACAAATGATATATCACACGTAAGGATAGAAGATATTTGACTGTCTGTATATGAAACAGATGCGTTTTAATACAACGGAGAGACGAATGTTGCGGCGTCGCTACTGAGAACAACTGACATGTCCAAAACACAGTGAGGTAGTATGTATGATGACACAACCATTGTATACCAAACTGGCCAGCAGCTGAGAGCCGTAAACCAGACCGACGCGCCTGGTCGAACGACAACTCCTGCACTCGACAGCAGCCTTCGTGCGAGATGATCGAGGCAAGCCTGCCAACGAAAGTCTGCCAGCGACAGACAAGATTGAAAGGAAAACAGCGATCAAGTTCCAAGACCTCTACTTCTCTTCTTTGATACTATGCACGGTTCCAAAAAGATCAGGAAAACAACACCTGAACCAACGATAGAATCTAATTCGTATCTGTATTTTTTTCTCTTTTTTTTCTTTTTTTTACTTCTTTTTTTTCCTTCTATTTTAACAGATCGGAATCTAAAACAAAAACTTCCTCACGGTCAAAACTTTCAATGTGACTTGAAACAGATCGTGGTGTATCCAAACTTTCCAAAACGGCCGGACAACAACAAACAGAAAAGAAAAACTGTTTCCGTGAGATCCGAACCAAAAGGATCTTGCTTTGCTGTCTAGATGGAACAAAAGAACCAACCTGGTCTGATAGGATTGGGAGATGGCGAGTGAAAGTGACCAGGCGGCAAACAAAGTCGGACAAAGAATAAACTTTGCGTCGTGGTGGACGAAAGGTGATGATCAAGAAAACAATTTGGATGGAGTGCGGCGGAAGATGAATATAAACACAACGGAGTTCCGACGTGGACAAGCACCGTGTAAAGAACTCGAAACTCTAAAAATCTAGGACCTAAAACCAGCAACCTGACACACGATGCAACGAAAATTCAACAAAACAAAAACAAAGTGGTGATAGCGAAAAGGCTAAAACTGGTTTTAGGCGAGGATGAACTAATCTAACTTCTTTTTGTGGGGCTTTTTTCTGGGTTATAGGTAAAAACAAATCTACACTAGGAAAACTGTAAATCTCACCGAGCAACCTGAAATCTGATACCACTTGATAGGGCAAAGGTGGCCGATCTTTCGATGAGACGGGGATAAGTCGATTTGTTGGTGGAGTTCGTGCTTGACGATCCGACTACACGTGCAAAGCTCGTGCGCCAATGCAATCGCTAGGACAATCTCCGGGAGTTACCGATCTTGCGGATGCTCGATCAGCCTGACCAGCGAGGGTCTTAATTCCTACCTGAAATCGAGAACAAGTAAGAACTAATATTGCAATCAGAATATTGCGGATATAGATGAAAGCTTTATTGAAAAGGTGGGATTCCGAATAGTCGGTCTTGTTCTGGGCGTTGGCCTCAAAAGAAGTACACGAGAGTTGCAGCAATGGCTAACTTTTAGTCTAATCAAAATCCAAGTCTAACCCTAATCGAGCTAGCTATTTATTGAGAACGAGCAAAGTCTTGTTCCGTATCGTGATGAGCTGCTGAGATATTCTTGGTCCGCTAGCCGTGATAGACAGGCCTTGGGCCGCGTGCATGTTGGTGCCCATTTCACGTGATGGCCGGCCGGTATCTGGTCACCATCAATTACAACATAACAACAACTGCACTTGACTCTGAAAGCTTCTACGTGCATGCAAGAAAGGGCAGCTATGAAATAACTTTGATCTTCACGTCTTGCATCCAATACACATGCACATGCATATATACGCCCAGCGCCTGATTCACGTTTGTATTGATCTCGCATTTTCATTCGAGGTACATGTAGATCTTCAATGTATCTGCATATAATTCATGGATATGTAGTAATTTTGTTTCTAATATTTAAATAATATATTTTAGAGTTAATACTAGAAATCACCTGATAAATATATCCACGTATAATGTATTCGGTTGTATCTGCGATATTTATGTCCACATCAATGATCATGATCTATCTTCTGGACAGAGATCCAGTGCCCCCACGTTCACAGGGCACAACGTGACCTGAGGCTTCCCATCCACCATTCGTTTCAATCCAACGGCAAGGAAAGCAACAACGTGGCCCGATTAATTTCTGCTGAGCTGAAGAGATGCTGTGTTCTCTCGAACCTGAAGAAATAGAGAAGGGAACAGAAGATGATTTCGGTTCCGAGCGCATCTGTCCGAGCCAAAAATGTGTCTGGTACAAACTCCAGCGGGACGACGCATAGTGACTGGGCCGTTCGCAGCGACGCAAACATGCCCAAATATGCATCTCGGATCCGTCGCGCGGACGCTGCGTGGACGCGTAAAGTGTCCGCTCGCGTCTGGCGAACGTTTCGTCGGGCCCGCTTGGCAGTGACCCAGCGTCGATGCGTCTTCTCAGCGGCGCCGCTTCGGCAGTCTGCGGTCGCGTAAAATGGCGATGCCTCGGGTGGCACGCGTCATCACCTAACTCTGCGAATGGCGATGCCACGCGTGCAGTGGCCGTCGCGTGCCTCCGATCTATATAAACAGGAGCGTACGCATATCATCTCCTCCCACACTAAACCCTAGCCGCTGTCGCTCAACCTCCTACTGGGTTTTGTATAGAACTAGAACGCATAATTTAATCTCAAGTTTGATGTGCCCTGTGAACGTGGGGGCACTGGATCTATGTCCCTATCTTCTTAATCCCATTCAAAATGCATTTGAAATATTTCAGGATTGGTGGGAGATTTTGCCGCCCGACTGAGATTAAATTAAACCACGCGTTCGACAATTCAAACTTGAGACCAAGGCTATGATACCATTTAAGTTCGAACTGATTGAAAAAGGCTATGCAATTAATTTATATAACATCCACAGGAACAACTACCAAGTTGATCCCAACCGCAAATAAATGCATCCACCAACAAAAGTAGTAACGGTGCCTTATTCTAAGGAAACATTTCACAAGACCAATGTACTCACTATGTAGTGTTCATCTCCAATTATCTATGGCATTTTCTAAGTCTTTGGGAGATTATAACAAACTTGATTGGCCTCGTGCAGTAGGGCATCACATGCTTCTAATCTCGATCTCAACATGTCAACTTTTGTTCTTAGCATAGCTGTTGCAACTAGTTCTACTTGGAGTTGTTCCTCCAAAACTTGAGCAGAGAAAGACTTGGACTTGGGCTTCAAAACCCAGCATTTCGTAGGAAAGCGATATCTTTATCTTTCCCATGTTTTGCCATCTCGAATTTCATATTAGCATGACAAGTTTTGAGTTGTGTAAAAAGAAAAGTTATTACAGAGAAAAATGCAGATGGTAGATTTAATGTGTACAAACTACTTTTAATCATACAAGTTGGCATGCCTGACTATAATAAGGTGTTATCACCGGATTTTGGCCAAATCAGGAGATGGGCCGTAATTGAGATGGGCTTGGAGGATATACACGTGGAGCGTCCATGAAGCGGCCTTGCACGAGAATTTGGGCTAGATTGCCCGTGTATCTGTACATTATAGTAGATTGCATCTTAGTTTAGAATTAAAAGATAGAGTTTAGCCCGTACACCGGTTAGGTGTACTTCCGAATTAGAAAGTCCCTTGGACTATAAATATGTACCTAGGGTTATGGAGAAAGGAGGACAATCACGTTCACAACAAACACAAACCAGGCGCATCGCCACCCCTTGTTTCGAGGGTTTCTTCCGGTAAGCATCATGCTGCCTAGATCGCATCTTGCGATCTAGGCAGTATAGGTTTATTCGTTATCTTGTGTTGCTCGTGCTGAAGCATTGTTGATGGCGAGTAGCATTACTTATCGTAGATGTTTTGGGGCTTGCATCGATGCTTTTCTCTTACATATTTGCTTAGCTATGCCGTCCCTCGATATCTAGCTGTCCTGGCACCTATCTAGGTGTAAGGGTAGCACCTTGCTTGTTCTTTATTTAGTAGATCCAATCTGTTATAGTTGCTCCTTGTTCTTCAAGGATTAGTTTGATATCTGTATGATTAGGCCTTATGCTCGGGGTTGGATGATCCGGTAGTGCGTGAGGTGTGGTTTACCGTTCCTAGAAGGGATGTTCCGGGAATTGACTTAACGTTGGTTTTTAGGCCTCTTTTAGGAGTAGTTTTCCATCATCTTTCGTATCTACTAGGCTCAACTACGCGTAGGATGTTCCGGTTATGCGGTGAAAACCCTAAACTGTCGTAGATTGGTTTAGCTTTGTTTTGATCAAGCAGGATCCCCATGTCATCGTAAATCCAACGTGAACCATGGGGCAATCGGCTCTCCGAGCCGATCCATAGGGCAACCTGAGAGCCGATCGGGCTCATATTTAATGTTTACGTGTCTACCATGCAGGAAACTAATCGAAGCAATCCAACACCTTCCTGGCCAGGTATAGGTCAGGTGGCACGCCCTTGCAACCGCTAGGACGTGTGCCGGAGCATTGCGGGACGACGTCGAGGGACCAGGGCCCACCCAGCAGTCTTGGCAGCCTCCCGGCTCTTCGTGTTGCTTAGTCGCTGCCCGTCGGTGGGTTTTGGCAGGCAACACATTCTGGCACGCCCGATGGGACACTTTCTGCAACAACCACGTCAACATATGCAGCCAAGATGTCAGACGGACCGATCAAGTACGAAGATCTGCCTGAAGAGCACAAGAAAAAGTACGATGAGCTCAAGGCCGTCTTCGAAGCCGATCTCATCGGCTCTTTCGAGAAGACCCGTTCACACGGTATCAGGTTCAAAGGATTCACACCCGAAGGCGTGCTAGAGGGACTAGATCTGTCTCTCCCTTCGGAGGAACGCACCAGAGCCCTGCGACAGGAAATTAACTATTCGGTGGCTCATTCGTTGCATCGTCATTCTGAGAGCCTGGTGAACACTCTCGAGCGTGTTGCGCTTCGTGTGGTGCAAGAAATCATGAAGCACCAGTATTCTCCGTCAGGACCTGCTCTAGGGACTCACCAGGGAGAGATACCGTTCCACACTAGGCCACCATTGCCATTCACGTTGGCAGCTCCACAGCAACAAGGTTCACCGGCATACGTCGTCTACAAGGTTGGAGGTGATCCTGGCGATTACCAATTCCTGTATGAGCCGCCCAAGGAGATCCCACATGGATACGTGTGCACATACGTGCCGGACTACAACAACTGGGCGCACACGGTCCAGACTACAGCAGGAGGGATTACTGGAGCAGGAGGGAGTTCTGGAGCAGATGCTGAGAAACAGGCGTGGCTAGCTAAATATGCCACCGGAACGAGTCATGAAAGCTCAACCCCTGCAGCTCATACCGTGGATCAGATCAGTGCTATCTTGAGAGACCAGTTCGGTATCCTGCCGAAGAAGAGAACAATCGGCTACTCCAAGCCGTATCCCAACGAGTATGACCTGATCCCGCTGCCACCTAAATATCGGCTCCCTGACTTCACAAAATTCAGTGGATCGGAAGGGTCTAGCTCAATTGAGCACGTGAGCCGATATTTGGCACAATTGGGCATGGTTTCAGCATCAGACCAGCTACGTGTGAGGTTCTTTGCGCAATCTCTCACGGGTCCAGCCTTTGGGTGGTACACCTCGTTGCCACCAGATTCAGTTCGGACTTGGAAGCAGCTGGAAGAGCAATTTCACATACAATATCACTCAGAAGCTACCGAAGCTGGTATTGCCGATCCGACACGAGTTCGGCAAAGGCGGGGAGAGACGGTGTCCGAGTACATTCAACGTTTCGGAACCGTCAAGAACCGATGTTATTCGGTTCGTTTATCCGAGAAGGAAGCAGTCGAGCTAGCAGTGGCAGGCCTCGCGTCGCCGCTTAAGGATCTGACTTTCCAAGTAGAGTACAATTCACTGGCGCATATGGTCCAGAAACTGACATCATATGAGCAGCGCCACCCAGAATTGTACCAAGACAAGTACAAGCGCCCGATAGGTCTGGTCGAGGCAGAAGAAGTTGAAGACGCCGCGAAGATCGTGAAGTCGCTGTGGCTGAATGGGCTCGGGGGGCAGTACCCGTGTCCTGCAAATGGGTGAAACAGCCAGGGCCTGCAAAAGGGTTTGACTTTGATTTGAGCAAAATTGAGCAGATTTTTGATTTGCTCCTGAAGGAAAAACAGCTGAAGTTACCCGAAGGCCACAAAATCCCCACGTTGCAAGAGATGAACGGGAGGCCATACTGCAAATGGCATCACACGTTCACCCACGCCACCAACGACTGCAAAGTACTGCGCGGACAGATTCAAATGGCGATAGAACAAGGCCGATTAATCTTCGGTCAGTTTGCCATGAAAGTTGACACACAGCCGTTTCCTGGCGTCAACATGGTGGATTTCAGTCACTCCATAAGATGCGAGCCAGGTTTCTCTTTTGGTGTCAACATGGCAGGGCTTGTAGACCGCCATGGCAAGGATAAAGCAGAAAGCAGTCACTCCCGTGGTAAGGATAAGCAGGAGGCCGATCCACGCGACCAGCCCCAATATGATGACAGACGGTACCTGACCGAGGAAGAAGTGAGAAGCGTGCGGTATCAACGACCACTCTCCGCGCATCTCCTTAACAAATATGAGCATCAGTATGACCGACGTCGGCGGTACGACATGGATGACGAGAGATATCGTCGGTCTGATGCAGATGACAGGAGGTATCGTCGATATGATAGAGACGACGAAGGGTATGAGCGTCATGCTAGAGGGAGGTAAAGAGAGCAAGAAGACATGGATAGGCATTGGGACTGTCCTTTCTTTAAACACTGCTGGGACTCAGGAATGAGCCGATTGCCTACGATCGACAACTGCCCAGAATGTAAATAGCAGAGGAGGGGCGCAAATGAAGTTTCAGTGTTCAAGCGTCTAGGGCCTCTCCCACCTCAGAACAGACGAGCTGAGCCATCTCGAGATGAAGACTCCGAGGAGTCAGATGAAGAAGAAGATAGATACCACCGGCCAAGGTGGTGCCCTGATGGACTCAGCCATTCCCAGAACCGTAGGGTGCAGCGGCTACGAAACCTGGAGGAAGCCGAGGCGCAGTACCTGTACACGTTGAGGAAAGCGCGGCCCGATCTGGCCGTGAAAATTCAGCAAACGTTGGAGACGGAAACGCACCCGCCAAAGAAAGTGTGGCACCCCAAACAGAAAAAGCCGATGCGGAGGCATCGGCCGATACAAACATGGTGTTCATACCGCCGTCGAGTTTCGTACTCCAAGGATCGAAGAGGTGCCAAGTGGCACGCTTTGATCGCGGTCCGCGGCCAGTTATCTTTGAGAAGCCACGAGAGAGGAGCTACAGGCATTTGAAAGCTCTATACCTGAAGGCTTACATCAATGGGCAGCCTGTCAGCAAGATGTTGGTTGACACGGGAGCAGCACTCAACATAATGCCATACTCCATGCTGCGACATTTGGGATGCTCCAACGAAGATCTGATCAAGACCAACGTCACACTAAGTGATTTCAACGGCCAAGCATCAGAAGCACAAGGTGTTCTGAACGTGGATTTAACCGTGGGCCGAAAAACCATCCCTACTTCGTTCTTCATCGTCGACAGCAAAAGCACTTACACTGTCCTGCTAGGAAGGGATTGGATTCACGCTAACTGTTGCATTCCATCCACAATGCACCAATGCATCATACAGTGGGATGGAGACGATGTGGAGGTCGTTCATGCAGATGACTCGATCGAGATCTCACTAGCTGGCATGAATATTTGGGATGCAGACGACCAAGAGCCGCTCTCTGGAATCAGTTTGGATGGCTGTGAGCGCATCGAAGCTTCAAAAAACGGGGTGAGGCTGGTCTTATCCACCGGCCTGACAGAGTAACAAGATCCAAGTCAATGGACGAACGTGGCAAGGCCGATCACTGCGATCGGCCCCAAAAAATAAAAAGCAATGAGCTTACCTCAAGCATGTCACTTACTCATAGTAGAGCACCAAGGAGTTGTAGACCCTCATTGAGCATTGCAATGAAAAAGGAGGCCGATTCTAGCAATCGGCCAAAATTATCCCCAATATGCATTTTGCCTGTGTTCAACATTGATCTAGCAGGTGATGGAAAGCTGGGGTATGGGTTTACATCAGCTGATGAGCTGGAAGAGATTGACATTGGTCTTGGGGATAAGCCACGACCAACATTTATCAGCAAAAAGTTAGATCCACATCCGAGGGGCCTGATGATAGCCTTGCTAAAAGAGTACCCAGATTGTTTTGCATGGGATTATACAGAGATGCCTGGGTTAGACAGAAGCATCATTGAGCATCGGCTCCCTCTGAAGAAAGGATTTCGGCCGTTCCAGCAGCGAGCACGATAGATGAAGGCCGAAATTTTAGTAGAAGTCAAGAAAGAGATCGAGAAAATGTTGAACGCCGGGTTCATCAGGCCATGCATGTATGCTGAGTGGATTTCCAACGTCGTACCTGTGGAGAAAAAGGATGGCCGATGGCGCGTCGCCATAGATTTTCGGAATCTCAATAGTGCCACTCCAAAGGATGAATACCCAATGCCAGTAGCCGAGACATTGATCAATGCAGCTGCTGGTCATAAAATTTTGAGTTTCATGGATGGCAATGCCGGCTACAACCAAATTTTTATGGCCCCGGAAGATATACACAAGACTCGCTTTCGAGTACCGAGGCTCGGTAGGTTTGTTTGAATATGTGGTCATGACATTTGGACTGAAGAATGCCGGCGCGACGTACCAAAGAGCCATGAATTACATATTTCATGATCTGATCGGCAAATTGGTGGAGATTTACATTGACGACGTGGTGGTCAAGTCTGTCTCAGTGGAAGGACACTTGAAAGATTTGCAAGACGTCCTGGACCGAACTAGAAAGTTCGGACTAAGAATGAATCCAAAGAAGTGTGCTTTTGGTGTGACGGCCGGTCAATTCTTGGGTTTCTTGGTTCATGAACGTGGAATTGAGATCGGCCTGAAAAGTCAAGAGGCAGTGCGCACGATGAAGCCACCCACCACGAAGAAGGAGCTCCAGTGTCTCATCGGCAAAATCAATTTCGTCAGAAGGTTTATCTCCAACCTGTCAGGACGAATCGAGCCGTTCATGGGATTGGTAAAAATCAAGTCTGATGAGGAGTTTCGCTGGGGGGCAGAGCAACAACGAGCATTTGACGAGATTAAGGAGTACCTAACGAAGCCACCTGTGTTGGTTCCGCCTCAGCAAGACAGGCCATTCTATATTTATTTATCAGTAGCTGACACCTCCATCGCGTCAGTGGTGGTGCAAGTATATGATGGTCTGGAGAAAGTGGTTTTCTACCTCAGCAGAAGGATGTTGGATGCAGAAACAAGGTGCCCTGAGATCGAGAAGTTGTGCCTCTGTTTGTTTTTCACCTGCACCAAGCTTCAGCACATCTTGCTGTCAGCGGAAATTATCGTCATATGCAAATCGGATGTTATCAAGCACATGCTGTCGGCTCCTGTGTTGAAAGGCCGACTCGGCAAGTGGATGTTTGCATTATCGGAATTTGATATCCGGTATCGACTCGCGAAAGCGATCAAGGGACAAGCGTTGGCCGATCTTATTGCTGAACGAATAAACACGGATGTAGCAGCACTATCTGTGCGTGCATGGGCCATGTTCTTCGATGGATCGGTCTGTGAGGATGGTTGCGGCATCGGCGTTCTACTCGTGTCGCCTCGGGGGGCAACATATTCCTTCTCCATCAGGCTACATACCCCTTGTACCAACAATGTCGCTGAGTATGAAGCAATCAGCAAAGGAATGAAGTTACTGTTGGAGACAGGAGCGGAAGCAGTGGAAATTTTTGGGGACTCCAAATTAGTGATTTCTCAACTCACGGAGGAGTACAAGTGTGAGAGCGAGTCGCTCTTCCCATTATGGATACAATGCCGTGAGCTGATGGCACAGTTCAGGTATATAAATTTCAATTGGATCCCAAGGTCGCAAAATACCGAGGCAAACGATCTCACACAGATGGCGTCAGGATACAAGGACGTAGTAGATGGAGCCGATTTTCAGGTGCAGTTCATGGAACCAGATGATTGGAGAGCCGATATCTTCAATTACTTGAAAGATCCGGCTTGGGGGGCACCTAAACGGATAAGATACAGGGCCATGAAGTACGTCCTGATTGGCGATAACATGTTCTACGAGACTTTGGAAGGATTACTTTTCAAATGTTTGGGACCAGCCGAGTCCAATCGGCTCTTGCATGAGGTGCATGAGGGTGCTCGTGGAACTCACCAATCGGCTCATAAGACGAAGTGGCCGATCGAGCGATCGGGATTTTATTGGCCCACCATGCTTGAAGATTGTTTCAAGTACTATAAAGGGTGTCAAGCATGTCAGAAGTTTGGGAGCATTCAGATGGTACCCGCATCAGCAATGAATCCCATCATCAAACCTTGGCCATTCCGAGGTTGGGGCATGGATATGATCGGCAAAATTCATCCTGCATCGAGCAAAGGCCATGAATGGGTTCTGGCCATTACAAATTATTTTACTAAATGGGTGGAGGCCGTCCCTTTGAAGTCAGTAGCATCGAAAGATGTCATCAGTTTCGTGATGGAGCATGTCATTCATAGATTCGGGATTCCCCAGACTATCACGACCGATGGAGGTTCGGTCTTCGTTTATAAGGAGTTTAGAAAGTTCTGCGAGGATATGGGAATCAAGCTGATCCGATCATCTCCATACTATGCTCAAGCAAATGGGCAGGCTGAAGCATCCAACAAGAGTCTGATCAAGCTGATTAAGAGGAAAATCGACGAGCACCCTAGACGGTGGCACGAGGTATTGTCAGAAGCTTTATGGGCTTATCGTATGTCGTTTCATGGAGCAATAAAAACCTCGCCATACCATCTGGTTTATGGACAAGAAGCTGTGCTGCCCTGGGAAATCAAGGTTGGGTCGAGACGGATTACATTTCAGAATGATTTAACTACTGAAGAATATGCAGCCCTGATCAGTGACATCATTGAGGATGCAACGGAACTCAGACTATGGTCGCTTGAGAAAATTAAGGAAAATAAAGCCAAAGTGGCTCGCGCATATAATAAGAAGGTTAAACCGAAGGAGTTCCAAGTTGGTGATCTGGTATGGGAAGCTGTATTGCCGTTGGGGACTAAAGATAAAATGTATGGTAAATGGTCTCCAAATTGGCACGGCCCGTACAAAGTCGACCAAGTTTTAAAGGGGAATGCATACATGCTCGAGCAGTTGGATGGTGTGAAGTTCCCAGTGGCCGTCAATGGCCAACATCTCAAAAAGTATTTCCCAAGTATGTGGGATGATGGGCAGTAAAATATGGAGGCCGATGCACGAAATCGGCCAGTAAATTTTTTTTTGGAAATAGCCGATGCACGAACATCGACTTTAGAATAAAACAGCCGATGCACGGACATCGACTTGAGAATAAAATAGCCGATGCACAGCCATCGACTTTAGAGTTACAAAATATTATGGTCAGATATCAAGTTACAGTCTGAATTCGAGGAGTGTTTGCTTGGATATCTGTCTGATTTGGGATTTGAGTTCGGCCTTATGGGCGTTTGAGGGTGAAAGACCGATACGTTGCTATCGGTTCTTGGTGCGTTGACCTGTTTGGCAATCGGAGGATTTGAAATTGAACAAATGGAGAATCACATTGGAAGAACGATTTTCATTGATTCGAAGAGGAATTTTTACAAGGAAGAGCCGATGGCTCTCAAAAGATCATCCGATGCCTAATGCACTACTACTACTAGCCCTATACTACTCCCTAATCTAAGGGCCGTCGCTGCCCTCGTCGTCGCCGTCGTAGCTGCCGTCGGCGCTGCTACCGGCGGGCTCCTCATCGCTGCTGATGAAGCCGCCGGCAGGGGCTTCATCCTCCTCGTCGTCGTCGTCGTCGTCATTCGACCAGGGCCAGCCACGGAAGCGCTTGGCCGGTGGGTACCCCGCGGAGGAGGAGTCCTCATCCGTATCCTCCGCCTCTTCTTCCTCCTCGTCGGAGGGGAGGTCCGCCTCCCAGGAGGGGAGGTCGTCGTCGCTCGCCGCCTCCAGTTCCCCGTCGATGAGGAACCGGAGGTCCTCTTCCCCGTCGGTGAGGGGCTCGTCATCCTCCGACTCGATGGAGGAGTCCCATTCTCTCGCGTCCCAATACTCGGGCGCGAGAGCCTCGTAGATGGCCATCAGATTGACCTCCGGCTCTAGCTCACTCGAGGAGGAGGATTGGGAGGAGAGAGCCGATGAAGCGGAGGAGGAAGAGGAAGACATGGCTACAGAGGAAGGGGTTTTTTTGGCTGACGGCTAGTACGGAGCAAGAGGATGAAGAGATGAACTGCTCAATGCGGTTAAATAAAAGGGGATATAGTGGAGATTTAATGCTTGAGCAGTTTTCGAGGATGCGGTGCCAAAACTGTCAATCGTGCAGAAGTTGAGAGGACAGGGTATCATGATGGAAAGATACTAAAGCGGTTCTGCTCTGCCACGACATGACCCTACGAAGGAAAAACAGAGTGGTTTTGAAATTATCATTACCAAAACCAGGGGGCATGTGTTATCACCGGATTTTGGCCAAATCAGGATATGGGCCGTAATTGAGATGGGCTTGGAGGATATACACGTGGAGCGTCCATGAAGCGGCCTTGCACGAGAATTTGGGCTAGATTGCCCGTGTATCTGTACATTATAGTAGATTGCATCTTAGTTTAGAATTAAAAGATAGAGTTTAGCCCGTACACGGTTAGGTGTACTTCCGAATTAGAAAGTCCCTTGGACTATAAATATGTACCTAGGGTTATGGAGAAAGGAGGACAATCACGTTCACAACAAACACAAACCAGGCGCATCGCCACCCCTTGTTTCGAGGGTTTCTTCCGGGTAAGCATCATGCTGCCTAGATCGCATCTTGCGATCTAGGCAGTATAGGTTTATTCGTTATCTTGTGTTGCTCGTGCTGAAGCATTGTTGATGGCGAGTAGCATTACTTATCGTAGATGTTTTGGGGCTTGCATCGATGCTTTTCTCTTACATATTTGCTTAGCTATGCCGTCCCTCGATATCTAGCTGTCCTGGCACCTATCTAGGTGTAAGGGCAGCACCTTGCTTGTTCTTTATTTAGTAGATCCAATCTGTTATAGTTGCTCCTTGTTCTTCAAGGATTAGTTTGATATCTGTATGATTAGGCCTTATGCTGGGGTTGGATGATCCGGTAGTGCGTGAGGTGTGGTTTACCGTTCCTAGAAGGGATGTTCCGGGAATTGACTTAACGTTGGTTTTTAGGCCTCTTTTAGGAGTAGTTTTCCATCATCTTTCGTATCTACTAGGCTCAACTACGCGTAGGATGTTCCGGTTATGCGGTGAAAACCCTAAACTGTCGTAGATTGGTTTAGCTTTGTTTTGATCAAGCAGGATCCCCATGTCATCGTAAATCCAACGTGAACCATGGGGCAATCGGCTCTCCGAGCCGATCCACAGGGCAACCTGAGAGCCGATCGGGCTCGTATTTAATGTTTACGTGTCTACCATGCAGGAAACTAATCGAAGCAATCCAACACCTTCCTGACCAGATATAGGTCAGGTGGCACGCCCTTGCAACCGCTAGGACGTGTGCCGGAGCATTGCGGGACGACGTCGAGGGACCAGGGCCCACCCAGCAGTCTTGGCAGCCTCCCGGCTCTTCGTGTTGCTTAGTCGCTGCCCGCCGGTGGGTTTTGGCAGGCAAGATAAGGACCATCTATCTTGCTAGCAGGCATAATTATTAAGGTATTATTAATGGGCTACCATGTTCGTAGTCTTCGAAGAAACAACCTTTATTGCATTACGAGCAGAAAACAGTTCACACGTGCGCTCAGATTCAAATTTTCAGCATGCAGCCGATTTATGGTTTAATTGAAGTACACATCAGGATATTATTTCACACAAAATACAGCACCCACATGGAACATATCTAATTTTAGTACAACAACAAAATTTGCAATTATTACAGACCACGAAATTTTGAGCAGTAATTAATTACAGCATTGGCATCGCTAGATCCACTTGATCGAACAACGGAATCAAAGTTTATTTAGACACCTTCAATTCCCGGACACATCACAACCGGCTTACCATGACAAGTGCATAGGAGATTCTTTAGAACATTTTCTGTCAAAGTTTGCCTATTTTTCAAAATTCATGTATCTCTTGGGGTGTGTTGGCAATTATTTCATCAGCATCTTTGTTTTCCCGCCCAAATATATCAACTGCCTCTTGGAGTGCATCCCCCAAATCTCTTTGTGCCGGATTAAGTTGAGCAATAGATACCATGGGCCTATGCGAGCAATATGCACTCTCACTGCTGCTTTGTGAAACGTCAATACTTGAGGCATTGGCCCTTGCTTCTGGCTTTGTAGCTTTGTTTGAAGCCTGAAATTTAGATAAAACAAGTTACAACATCATATGATGCAATAAAGGACCTCCAATTTCAAGAGCATCATTGAGCTGATATAACATAGCAAGCAATCCAAAATAGAGCCTCGTACATCTATTTCTTCTGGAACGGTTGGTGTACTGGACTCGGTGGACCAATGAGAGCACGTGCCACTGTCACTGTTGCTCGTGAAATGACCGCAACACTTGATAAATGGGTTGTCCCTACTGACATTACAGCTTTGTTTGCAGGCTGAAACTAAGACAAAACAAGTTAAAATGCAATACAATACACGGCGAACAAACAACACTGTTGACATAATTTTGAAAGAACCATGGGCAGATATAACAAAGAAACCAGTTAAGCCACATGCTTCTTAGAACAAACCAAACTAGATCATGGCGATGATGTATACAATGAACCAAGCAACTAGACATCATGTGCCCAATAACGAAGCCAGGTCACTGCACAGAAGAAATCTAGCAAACAGCCAAATACAGTCAAAATATGTGCATGTTGGATTGGATACAATTAGGAAAATAATGTATGATTGATTTAAGCATGACTCAGATAGTGCCTTCGACAACGTAGAAGGTCAATGCAACAATTAATTGTATGGCTTGTATGAAGTGCCATAACATTTAAATTAAGCATAACGAGGCATTGCTTAATCTGAGAACTGAGTGCTAGCTCAGTGGCAAGGCTTGCGAGTGCACAACCAGCCCACCCGGGTTCGAGTACCAACGGGACCGAATTAAACACGAATGAAGCGAGATGTCAGTACAAGTAGTGGCAATAGAAATGCAAAATCCATAACAGGGCCAATGACAACATTCACTTGCCAACAAAATCTAAGGCTTTAGCTTTCATATACCCTCAAAATTTAAAATAGTGTAATCCCCGAAAGGGTATCATGGTATCATTTAATCTCAGCCATCTCACCCCTAATACCAAACATGTATCATTTAATCTCAGCCGTTCTTTTGTTTTACTCAAGAAAACATTTTTGTTTTGGGAGTTTATAGAAGCACAAGCCATCGTCTACATTGGCACTGTGTTATGAAAAATATCATCTTCATCGTACATGGTTATGTGAAGATATTGATATATAATTCTGTGCTAGGAAAACAAATAGCAATTACTATGTTACAAGAACCATCTTCAAGCTCGAAGATACGAAGTTCATTGGTTCACCAACCAAGGCCGATAAAATATTATATATTAATTTAGTACTAATATTTCGTATTTACTCATATTAAGGTCTAACTTTTTTCCCCATGACAAACCAGTTTTGATATAAAATCTAACGGTGGCCATGTGTGGGTCACATAAAAAGTATTGAGGTAGTAAATTTATACATAGATATTGGATAATGTATTTTAAATTTCAAAAAAAATGGTAGAAATATATAAATTAGATAGTCTTGCCGTGCAATATGCATGCCGCAAAAGGTAAGATAGATCCTTAAAAATTCTCGACTCTAATCACAAAAATATACATAATCCTAATGGGGTGTCCATGAAAAAGTTTTGTCACTTTCGTATTAGGGTATACTTCTATTTCATACCGACTAAAAAACTTAATTGTAATGAACTCACATATTACTCCTTCCATTACTTCTTTTAGGGTGTATTAGTTTTTCAAAAGCCAAACTTTAGGCTTTGTGACTAATTTTAGCAAAAAATAATAATTATCAACATCAAATAAAATATGGAAATATATTTTAAAAGTATATATGTCGTGACGTGCAAAGCACGTGCTACTTACTAGTAGATTACTAGAAAATGAATGAAGCAATTGAACATGGAGCGTATTATATAAACAGCCATTATATAAACAGCCAGATCATTTGAATATGGATATATACCACATCATGTCAATGGGACTCAGTAAAACAAAGCTAGACATTTAAACAAGTAATATAACTATTTTTTTCACAATGTTTCAAGTAGAATAGGAAGCTAGGTTAGGAATAAAGCAATCATGTTTCAAGTAGAATAAGAAGCTAGGTTAGGAATAAAGCAATCATGTTTCAAGTAGAATAGGGAGCTAGGTTAGGAGTAAAGCAATAAAAAAACACGAAGTGCATCCACTACAAGAAAAGTTCTGATAGACAATGTCTCAAAATCGTC
>NC_061511.1:110498964-110542607 GCF_022539505.1 Lolium rigidum
CCGGTGGGTGGTGCAACATTTCCCCCAGGATATTTGACAAGAAGAAACTGCATCTACACCACGCCTCAGGCCATTGGCTCTCGGTTTGACACATCACATCAAGAAATTTTCCGCTTCAGTCTAAATGGCGAAGACCACCAAAGCATATCTTTCTCAAGCAGCGGTCCAGGGGCCAACTGGCATACGGGGTTTTGGTTCATCCCAAGCTACACCAACGCGCTGGACCTGGAACAAAGACAATCGAGTTAGGGATATTTATGTAATAGTAGGATCATACTACTAGCTAGCTCAGTTTGGTCTTGACTCCTATTTAACTATTTATAGCTAATGGACTTAGGTGATTAACTGATGCTATTTGCATGAACCGAGGTGCTTCTTTTAATTTGATCAAATACGGTCTATGCACATGCATGGTTGTTTGGCTGTTTCAGTGTCCCTAGAGGCATACATATATACTGTTATTTAGCAATCTTTATTACAGTACAAAGGTCTTAACCTCATGGTTCACAGAAAGTATAAACGTAGATCAACCATCTAAACATAGAAGACATTCTAGTGTATGATTCTTACATATACACATCAACATCCTATCAGAAAATCTTAATGTGAATTGTACTGGCTGTACAAACCCGTGCATCATTCTCTAGCCGGTTGCACCCAAAAACCAAATCGTGGTACTTCATAGTTGACTGTATGTAGGACAACATACAGATCCAATGCGAAGCCATGGGTATCACCTGCATGACAGAACCATATTTCACATGGTTGGAGGTACTCCATATGGCATTTAAAATCATTCCTTGTCCTTCATATGGCCCTAAAAATAGTACAGCTTGGATTTGTGGGTTTTAATTTTTTATTAACACACTCAATTGATTGCCCAAACATTGATTAATAATATTATTAAGGGGTGTGATGTTGAAAGCCATAAGAACAATGTGCCAAACAATCTTTGCTAGCGGACGGTAAATGTATACCCATCGAAATAATCAGCAGACGTGCATGTTTCTTTGGTCGAATAACTGCTGCACCATCTTAAAGCTAAATGGCATGACCATTTATTTGATTTGATAGCGTGCAGCTAGATGGCGTACATTACTATCTCTACTTCCTTGGGTCGCCCAAATCTGGAGTACTAAAAGCAAATCCTGGTGATTCATTTGACAAGACAACACAGATGCGTCCAAATTTCTCCGCCCATATTATTATAGTAATATACGAAATCTGGAGTGCGTTGCCTCGTTGCCTTCCAAGAGAAGCTGCATTCCTTGCCAAAAAATAAGAGAGAGAGGCTGTATTTATAACTACCTCACCGGCCGCCACTAGTACAAACCATCACTCCCTCTCCACCTCCACCTCCATCTCTTCCCTAGTAGCTCCACCTCCATATCGGCGACGGACCACAATCGCGCGGCTTCGACTTCCTCTTCGACGGCGGCGGCGACGAGGCGTGAGGCACCTTCTCCGCGGCGCATCACTCATCCTCGTCCCGCGGCAACAATGGCTGTATGTGAAATCACCATACCCTTGTGTATGGTAGAGATGATGATGTGCGGATAAATTTTTATTGGCGGTTGCTCATCCTTGTTTGAATATTTGGTGTAGATTCACATCTAGGGCAGGGTGTCAAGCGGGGTGGGTAGCGGGCTAGCTAGTTTCGAGTGCGAGTGCTTTAAATCTGCTCTAATCTCAACCACTATTTGCTCTAATTTTCTGCTTTGCGGGACGATTCGCGGACGCCGCTTGCAACCCTAATCTAGGGTATTGATCCTAGTTTAGTAGACTACTAGGATTTACATGCCAATTTGTTTTTAGACTAGATCCGGATATTTGTCAATACTACTACGTACTTCTTCCGTTCGTATTTAATTGACTCTAGTTGAAAGCATCGACAGTTCATTTTCTTCTCTCCCTCGCGTCGACTAATTAAAACCGAACGAGGGAGTATTAGGAATCCATGTGCATCCGTACTACCAGTAAGGTATTGCGTTGTTGCAGAGGCTCAGTGTAATCAATATCTTTCGATATTAATATACTCACTTTATCGGAAAATAAATTAGTAATCCATGTTCAAACTTGCTAGTTTGATCGACGTTTGATGATGATTTGTGAGGCCATGTATGGGCCTAGTTTGTTTTGCCCGGTGGTCAGTAGGCTGATGATTTATTTTTTTGCTTGGTCGATCTGTGGTCGTTCCATGGCCACTGCTGATTAAGCATTACTAGAATCAACAATTTTTTGCTTGTCCGGTGATTGGAAGTGTATGCGCTAGCACCATCGCACGATGATTAGTCTTAATGGAGATGCAGATGTCGATCAAGAGGAAGAAACATATCTTGATCATGCATTTCTCACGAGATTACTTGGTGATTGGAAGTAGAATCCACAATTTGTTGTGCAAACTTCTCAACATATGCATATATTCAATGAATTGGCTTTATGTGATCAATAGTACTTCTTATTGCAGATGGATGGAGGGGAAAGAGCGAAAAAACCGATACTTAGTGAGATGACTTCTCATTCCGTGACTTCTGATATCCCGAGATAACAAGGTAAATATATAGAACGACGATTCGTAGGTGATAAAAGCAGAATCCACAATTTGCCGTGCAAACTTCTCAACATATGCATATATTTGATTAATTAGTTTTATGTGATCAATAGTATTACTTATTCCGGATGGACGTAGGGGAAGGAACGAAAAAGCGGATGCTATGTGAAATGACTTCTAAATCTGTGTGTTCTGATATCCCAGATGACAAGGTAAACATATGGACCGACGCTTGTTTTGCCGCTGCCCTCGTTAGATGGCTAGATGCTCTGGTCTAATTTCTGTTCATGTGCTTATTATTGCGAAACATAGAGTTGAAGAAAACTCTATATTGTCTGATGACAAAGGTGAAATGGCATGCCAGTCTTTTAAACCTCCGACGCCACCTTGTTTACTGTCTATGGAGACTGATGCAGCTGGACCTGGTACTGATGAGCCTATACCTCGCATCATCGTGCCGCATGAAGAAGGTTGTGGATTGGGTTTACCCCCTGCTGTAGAAATTGGTGGTGCAGCTGGAGCTGCTAGTGTAGAGCCTCTAGTGAACGGTGTCGTGCCACGGGAATTCTCTGAACTGGAGCAAAACGGTTTACCTATTGTCAAGACCGATTTAACCGGTGCTGATGCTGGAGTTGCTACTGATGATCCTGCACCCGAAGGAGGTTTTGTATTGGTAGAACCCGTCATGACTATGCCCACGTGCATCGACCGGTGGTGGACCCGGAGCTGGTAGGGTAGAGCCTCTAGCGAAAGGTGTCGTGCCACGAGAATCCTCTGAAGTGGATATTGGTGGTTTACCCTCTGTAGAGACCGGTGGTCTACCCGGAGCTGGTATTGTAGAGATTTCAGCAAACGGTGCTGTCCCACCCGACTCCTATGAACTCGGAGCATGTACCGATGTGCCTTCGTAGAACTGGCCATTGTAAGTAGTGGTGATGATTCCGCTGAATCTGATCAAGAAGGATTTGCATCTCTAGGACAAGATGTCAGCTGTCATTCACCTGAACCTGAGCTGAAGTCAGCAACGGTAGCTTATATAGCACGGACTGTCCTTCAAGCTCTAAAGATCCAGTTGGGTGGTTCACGGGACCAGCTACTCCAAGCCATTGTCACTACAAAAGACCAGCCAGCATGCTTCGTCATCTCCTGCATACTGTTTGACAAGCCGAAGCACCGCAACTGGCGCATTGTTCAATCCCATCAGCATGGAGAGAGGAGCTATGTTTATGTCAAGATGATTCATGCTGATTTGGTAAGGTTCCATGATAAGATCTATGGGTGGGGTGAGGCAAGAGCCACATTTTGCAGCATTCACACAGTCTTCGCTCTTGAGCCAGACCCCATGGATGCTTACCCAGTGGTGCAGCTGTCCTGACTTGATATATGTTTTATGATCGCTATGTCGTTGTCGTGGAACTGTGATGTGGAGCTACCTTTCTTATGGTTTCTAGGCTTTTGGTTTCAACATGTATTATGGAGCTTACCTTAGGACTTTCGCATGCGTTTGGTCGTTGACTCGTAATGTTTGTGGTTGGTTGTCTAATCTACTTGGCACAATCACATTGCAAAGGCAAATGTTCCTTTTCTCTTTAATTGTTATTATGATTTATGTGTTATAACCAGGCAAGAATATGCAATCTTGGTTCTCTGACCGATATATATGTACATACAACTTTTGTTCACATAATAACACTTACACGGGAAAAGAGTAGCTTTCTCTGTTGGACAAACACCAAACCACAAAAGGGTAACAACACAATATCCAAACTAGGTACGGCACCTGTTGAGCATACATGAATTTTGGCGTAAAATCACGTTAACCAACACTAGCATCATCTTGTTCTTTGCAAGGTGCTATGCTTATCAGTCTAATCCCAATACACCACCTACTTCAGGTGGCACGATGATGTCAAGTGCAGGCTCACCAGTACCAACTCTCTTGCATCAGGCTCCATTGAAGGTACGCCACTGCTGCAGTAGACACCATTAGCAATGCAAGCTGAAGGTGTTCTTATCCTCATATCAGGATCACATAATACATGTGTCAAGCTTCATGCACTAGCCAACACAATCAAAAGTCCGAACTAGGATCGCTAGGAAAAAAAACCTGAAGATCTTTTTTTCGAATCCCACGCTGAACATCTTTTTCACTAATTAGGTAAGCTCCTGCTGACAAACATATTACAGCAACTCCAGCAGTGGCTCAATATTTTGGCGCTGTGGGCTGATGCTGCGCATGGAGCCGGCAATAGCTTCACCGGAAGCTGCAAACTGTGGCGGCCAAATGCAGGGCTGAAACAGCGTATTTTCAGAGGCGCTATAAATGCAGCGCCAAAAACAGAATATAATGAAAAATAGAGTGCAGTAAAACAGAAGATCAAACAAAGACTAGAAATAGACATAAAATCTGTACTACTTAAAAAACACGAACACGTTCCGTCATTAGCCGGTCCGTCGTCCGCTTCGTCAAGATCGTTCCCGTCCAACGGCGTGCCTTTTTAATTTACCCCCTGAAGATTTGGTAAATCAACTTGCAGTACAACGCCTCACTCAACCTCATGCTCCTCACGAACCAGAGCCGGCACTGCCTTAGGTTCGCTCCGCCGCGGCGCCGCCGCTGCCTCCCTCGTCCGCACCGAATCCCACCAATCCCACGCCGCTGGAGGCGTTCCTGCTCCATCTTAGGCCGTCTCCGCTTCCGATTGCAAGCCATCTGTTTGCTCGTCTCTCTCCCTCCCCGTCTCCTCTCTTTCACCATCGCCGCCACCGCCAGAACTGGCCGTCTCCGCCGCCGATTGGCGCCGCCACGGAGCTGCTGGACTCCGCTTGCTCCACCCATCTTCTCCCTCTCTCGTCGTCGCTGTCGCCACCTCCCAGTACTGTCGCCTCGCTATTCCGCTGCTAACCCTAGCCGCCTCTATCTGAGATAAGGAGATGCCTCCGATCCCAGCCGCTCTACATCGGAATCTACATGGGCGAAGGTTCAGCAGCGGAGGGCTACGTGGGGCATCGCCATCCTCCATAGCAGACGGTGATGACCAGCGGGACGGAGTTCCTTCGAGTCCACGGCCACATCTCCGGCTAGCCGTGTCTGCCGGCAGGTGCAGCCTCTGCACAATCTGGATCTCTCGCCGCTTGAAGCGGACGCCTTTTCCAGGTACGCACGACTGACACAATCCCTACCTACTATTTTAGCATACGGGCCTGAACCAGCACACAGCTTCTCACCTAATAAAACAGCAATCCAATTGCAGATGTTAGCTAACGGATCAACTATTGCAGATGTTAGCCAGTGTTATTTTGTGATTCCTATGGAGAGGAAATTTGATGGTGCACGCTTTTTCTCTGGAATATCTATGACGCTAAATTTCAGATTATCTACATATACAATGCCTGAACTTTTAATATCTATGATGCACGTTGTTTCTTTGTCATTTAAAATTTACCAACCTTCCCAGATTTTGTCAAAATCATCTCTAATTGGAGTGTATTAGTCTTTTAATATCTATGATGCATGCAAGATTTCATTTTGTTGCCCATGCAAAAAAAAATAGCTACATATCGTGTACTTAGTTGTGCAGGTAGCTTACTTATATCTATCTCACAGGATTGTAATCCAAACGAATATTAGCTATTCATGATTAACTACTAGCATGACACGCTGAAATTTATTTATGCTCCAATTTAGTCCTTGATGAGTATCTGCTCTGTTCTGCTATTGGATTAATGATGTTCAGAAATTGACATATATATATTTATAATTTTATATACATGTGCTTATTGCCGGTGTTTGACTAGCCGCCAGAAAAAAACATGACGCCGTTCCAATCATCCGAATTCTTGGGGACTTGAATATTTTGTTAATCAATTCATACGATCTTACATTTTTGCAAGCTAATACATGTACATGTACTAAATGGTCCACAAGCATTCAATTGTACTGCATTTATTTTTCTTCTCCATGTTTGAGTTCTCGCATTGTGGGACCTAGCTGCTTTCGGTCTACTCGTCGCCACCAACGCCTCCAAATTATGTACTGAAAATGAATTTAGTTGTTTGTGATGCTTAGTCTCACTGGAACATGCATTTTTGCATTTCGAACTTACATTTTATGTCGCTGACTCGATTGATTCAGAAATGCATCATATGTTGCCTGATAGGTTTTTAAATTTCCATACTGATCTTCAAAGGAAATAGAATCATGGATGATTGGACTGGAAGTTACTAACTGGATCCTATCCATATTATATCTGCTACTGGGCGAGTGCTTAATTGTACAGATGTTTCTTGGTTTTGGAGTCCACTTTCATTGTCAAAATAAATCTGTTTGGTCACAGTATATAAATGCTTTGGTTTTTGCTAGCTTCTGGTGATATAGTAAAAGCCTAACTTTTGCGGAAAACAGAACTGCTAAATAGCTTGTGACATTTGACTAGATTGTTTGTGTTTAAAATTCTACCTCAGTGTGGATCTAAGGGATGCCGAGGGGATTGTTTGTGAGATCTTTGTGCTTCAGATCCATTAGGTATGATGAGTATCGAATGTCCATCGAGTACTCTGGTTTGGTTTACCATGTACTAATATTTTAGGATATCTCCTATTCCATTTCCTAACTATTATTTTAGAGAAGAATCTTATTGGGTACACAAAGGAGCAAAGACAACCAACAAATATCGGAGAAGTTCAAGACCCCCTTATCACAAGATTGAGATCAAAACAAAAGACAGAAAACATAACTATCAACAAAGGAAAAAAGGAGTAGCTTTGTCATCCAGCGCCGGAGCTTGAGCATGATTTTACCAGGGCCCTAAGTCTAGAACAGGTCTAAGGGGGAAAATAAATTTATTGTAGCATATAAGGGATGAAATAGTGTTATATGCACATACGATAGAGACAACAAGGATATAATCTTAGAAATTATTGTCGTGATGACTCTTCCTCACTTTTTTGCTGGTAGGAGAATGTACCACTGTAAAACCATGGTTTATCATGATATATTTATTTGCATGGTGCAGTGCTTAGCATTTTATGATCAATTACAGAGTAATGGTGTACCTTTTGTTCAGCTCTGCAAAATTTGAGTTAGATTCCCAAACAAAAAAAATTGTGGAGGTAATATGTACCATAGACAATTGAAGTTGTCTGCTGTAGATATGGTTTGAAGTTCAAATGATACAAAAGGTTCAGTGGTTAGAGATTAATACAAATGGTTTAGTGTTTCTGTCACTTGTGATTATAAATATCTTTATGATTCTGTTTCCATCACATCACGAATATTTGTTAAATTATGAAACCCTTTTTCTTCTTGTGTCAGAATATTTATGTACATGTTTAATTTTTTCATGGATGCTTGCTGATAATTGTAAGGGTTAGTTTTTAGGAATCCGATGTGATTATAATTTGCTTGGCTGTTTAAAAGGCTAAGTGAATAAGAAGACAACCAGGCCATGCTTGCAGCACTGTTAGCTGTGCTGATGTGGATCATACTTCGTCGCCATTCTCAAGTGTTATTGGAGGAGGTCCTTCCAAGGCATCACTTTTTGTGATGCACCATTTTCTACTCCTGGTAAGGCAGCCAACAAAGTTCGTTTAAATTGGCATTATTTGCAACGAACACTTGGATGCACCTTAAAGAAAATCTTTCAAAACGAACTAACTATGACCTTTCCTATACATTACACTTTTGGTTGAAATACATCCTTTCTGCTATTGCTGAGAATGGATATAGATTGAACAAAGCTGGTAGACCACATTCAAGGTTATGTTTTTTTTTCGTGGCATGCAGATGGTATTTTGTTCTTCGAAAAGAAGTATTGCAAATGAAGGTTGTCCAGTGATATTTCCTGAACAGATAGCCTAGAGGAAATAGACTAGAGGGAACACAAAATTATCCCTAGAATTCAATAGCAAAGGACACATAACCAGATATTTACATTTTTCTCTTAACTGTAATGACTTATTTACGTTTCTTGGGATGATGTTCCAATATATGGTGCTTCACTTTTGTTCAGATTTTTATAGCAAGTAACTTTCCTTTCTGCCGTTGGAGTATATGATGCCCTTTGTTAGAAAAATTAAACTGTAGCCCCAAAATCTTTTATTTTCACGGTGTATTAGATAATGAATCGAGGCATTTCAGGGATACACAGACAAATAGATGAGTGAACTGTGTTATATGCTGCACTAATCTATTGCGAGGTTCTGTATTCTAAAATCTTTTATTTTCACGGTGTATGTGCATTCCCATAGGCTTGCTGATTGCTGAACTTTGCGACTATAAAATACATGAGAAGTTGAAACTGATGCCACTCACGCATTTGAAGTTAATGTATATGCACATAATACGCTCCTGTTTCTAGAACGTATTATCTATTTGTGCAATTAGTGTAATTTACTTAAATCAGCAAGGTTAGTCATTGAGGATATATAGAATCTGCCTCTAAGATTGACCACAGGCAGAAGTGATCATGTGGCAGATTGAAAATAGAGCGGTGTGGAGTAGAACACGGATTTCATCAATGCCTTTAACATTTTTGTTTTCTTCCATAACAACACATTATGTGTTTTAGAATCACTAGAATTTAGGAAAGGAAACTGGCCATGGTAATGTGGGATGGCGCGCTGTTCAAGCGATGATTATGTTGGTCTACCGCAGTTGAAGAAGGGATGGGGACAATTTTTTTTTTGATGATTTATCTTCTCCCAAGAAGAAGATGGTTAAGTAGACACAACAATTGCCATGGAGGAAAGAAGTGCGAGGGAGATTTGATATGCACTTAGATGCATATTTCTAAGCTGCAATAATTGTTTGACCTGCCGTGGCAACGCACGGGTAGTTAACTAGTAGGATAAAATTAGCTTGATAGATACTCCGTAGTTCATATTTTTACAAAGTAGTGCGATAAAACTAAACTAAAACTCGACATCTGACGAGTCCGGTGTCGTGCCCGACACCGGATCCGATGAGAAGAGGTCAATCCAACGGGGGTCGTCCTCGCCAATGGTGGTCGACCCGGCGAGCTGCGCTTCGATGAAGGCCCGCTTCGTCGCCTTCTCCGCCCTCTGTCGTGCGCGGTCCTCCTTCTTCGCAGCCGCCTCGTCGCCTTCTCCGCCCTCCGTCTGCGGAAGTGCTCGTTCTCGGCGGCAACGTCCTCGGGGAAGCGGGCCGCCCACTCGCGCGCCGCGCGCTCGTCTCGCTCGGCGATGCGCAAACGGCGCTCCGTCTCGCGGCGGTGGCGCTGTTCCTCCTGTCTAACGATGTACGGCGGCAGCACGAGATCCTCGGCCTGCTGGCGCGTACACACGTCATGGAAATTCATCGACAATCGCGGGCGCCCGAGCCGCCACGCCACGGCGTCGTACGCGCGCGCGGCCTCGTGCGCGGTCTCGTAGGTGCCGAGGCCGATGCGCTCGCCGCCGTCACGTATCTCCGCGTAATACGTACCTTTGGGGCGCGCGCGGACGCCGCGGTACCCCGTGCCCGAGACGCGGCAGTACCGCGAGCTCGACGCGAGACGAGGCATGGCGGCGGTGGCGGAAGCGGAGCCGCGGCGGCGATATGAGGCGCAGATGGGCAAATTTCAGCAACCCGTGTCCATCTTTTTTTTTGGCAGGATTACGCCATGTACCACCTTCCAATTAGAAAATAGTACTTGTTCAGCCTTCCCCTGTTGGGCCCAATATTTCACTTTGGGTTGCCAACGGCCATCTACATGGTAATTGCTATCGGCCTACTTGCTCCGGCTGTCGAAGCCCAATAACTACAAATGGGCCTTTCTGCTCATGCAATTTCGGCCCTTTTCTAATGAAACACAGATCCTATGAATGGCAAAAAAAAAACGCGGAGATTCTACATAAAAGTTGTTTTTATTTATTTTGAACTATTGGGTTCCAATTTTTGAAACTGCTCATGCCCAATATGAAAATCCTTGATCGCTCCATACCCACATGGATAACGGTATTTTTAATAATTCATAAAGTGGATTTGAAATTTAAAACATATCCTAATAATTCCATGATTTAATCTATCAACTTGCAAGATCTTGGAGAGAAAAAGCTTGTATTAGTCTACAGAATCCTCAACGTTTCAAAGGCGGCAGTGGATCAAAAGAAAAAGGAAGTAGCCAGAAATTAGGGGTAAAAAATAACTCCAAGAAATGAAACTTTTATTGTTCGTAGAGGATGACATGCGGGACCCATGAGCCAGCAGCTTACTCAACGTTTCAAAGGCGGCATGAGATCGAAAGAAAAAGGCAAGTGACCAAATATAAGGAGCCAAAAATAATCCAAGAAATGAAACTTATTGTACATAGAGGATGACATGCGGGTCCCATTTTGCAGCAGCGGTTTCAGCGTTTCAAATGCGGTTTGAGATCAAAAGAAAAAGAAAGTAGCCAGAAATTAGGGGGTAAAAAAACTCCAAAAAAAGAAAGTTGATTGTACATAGAGGATGACATGCGGGTCCCATGAGTCAGCAGCTTACTCAACGTTTCCAAGGCAGCAGGGGATCAAAAGAAAAAGGAAATAGCCAAAAATCAGAGGGTGAAAAAAAACCAAGAAAAGAAATTTTATAGTACATAGAGGATGACATGCGGGTCCCATGAGCCAGTAGGTTCCTCAACGTTTTCAAAGGCCGCTGGGGATCAAAAGAAAAAGGCAAATAGCCGAGAATTAGGGGTAAACAATAAATCCAACAAAGGGAAGGTTTATTGTTCATAGATGCTGACATGTGGGACCCATGAGCCAGCAGCGTCAAGGCAAGTGACCAAAAATCAGGGGTAAAAAATCCAAGAAAAGAAACTTTATTGTACATAGAGGATGACATGTGGGTCCCATGAGCCAGCACCTTACTCAACGTTTCGAGGCGGCTTGAGATCGAAAGAAAAAGGAAAGTGACCAAATATCAGGAGCTAAAAATAATCCAAGAAAGGAAACTTTTATTGTACATAGAGGTTGACATATGGGTCCCACTAATACAAGCTCTTTCGCTCGAAGATCTTGCAAGTTGATTGTACATAGAGGATGACATGCGGGCCCCATGTGTCGGCAGCTTACTCAATGTTTCCAAGGCGGCAGTGGATCAAAAGAAAAAGGAAATAGCCAAAATCAGAGGGTGAAAAATAAATCCAACAAAGGAGAGGTTTATTATCCATGGAGGCTGACATCTGGGACCCACGAGCCAGCAGCGTCCTCTACGTTTAGAAGGCGACTGGGGATCGAAAGAAAAAAGGCAAATAGTCAGAAATTAGGGTACAAAATAACTCCAAGAAAGGAGATGTTTATTGTTCATAGAGGCTGACATGTGGGACCCATGAGCTAGCAAAGTCTTCAACGTTTCAAAGGCGGCAGGGGATCAAAAGAAAAAGGAAGTTGCCAGAAATCAGGGGGTCAAAACAAAATCCAAGAAAAGATATATTTCAATTGGGCTGCATCTTGCCATCTGGGCCTTCGAACTATCGTGTTGGACGCCTTTTGACTCGTACAATTTCAGCCCACTCCAAAACATGAAAGTCCTATGTTTCGCAAAACCAAAAAACAAGGAGATTCAACATATAAGTTTGTTTATGTAAAAATAAAGATTTAATTTATCCGTTTGCAAAGCTCAGAGCGAAATACACTGTTTATTGTCCGCAAAATAATCCGGATATCACATGTTTCTTATACGGGGAGGCCGACATCGGGGACCCATGAGCCAGCGAGCGTCGTCAACGTTTTAAAGGCGGCAGGGGATGGAAAGAAAAAATAAACCAAAAATCAGTTGGTCAAAAATCCAAGAAAATAAACATTTATCGTTCTGAGAGGATGACATGCGGGATCCATGAGGCAGCAGCATCCTCAGCGTTTATTGTTCATAGAGGCTGACATGTGGGACCCGTGAGCCAGCAGCGTCCTCAACGTTTTAAAGGCGGCAGGAGATCGAAAGAAAAAATAAGCCAAAAATCATTTGGTAAACAAAATCCAAGAAAAGAAACATTTACCGTTCTGAGAGGATGACATGCGGGACCCATGAGGCAGCAGCATCCTCAACGATTCCAAGGCGGCAGGGGATCAAAAGGAAAAAAGGAAATATCCAGAAATTAATTAGGGGTTCAAAATAAATCCATCAAAGGAAACTTTTATTGTTCATAGAGGATGACATGTGGGACCGACCTGCCAACAACGTCCTCATCGTTTCAAAGGGGGCAGGAGATCAAAAGAAAAAGGAAAATAGCCAGAAATTAGGGGTGAAAATAACTACAAGAAAGGAAACTTTTATTGTTCGTAGAGGATGACATGCGGGACCCATAAGCCAGCAGCTTACTCAACGTTTCAAAGGCGGCATGAGATCGAAAGAAAAAGGCAAGTGACAAAATATCAGGAGACAAAGATAATCCAAGAAAAGAAACTTTATTGTACATAGAGAATGACATGCGGGTCCCATTGTGCAGCAGCGGTCCCAACGTTTCAAATGCGGCTTGAGATCAAAAGAAAAAAGAAAGTAGCCAGAAATTAGGGGGTAAAAAAAACTCCAAGAAAGGAAAGTTTTATCGTTCATACAGGCTGACATGTGGGACCTATGAGCCAGCAGAGTCCTCAACGTTTCAAAGGCGGCAGGGGATCAAAAGAAAAAGGAAATAGCCAAAAATCAGAGGGTGAAAAAAAACCAAGAAAAGGAAGTTTTATAGTACATAGAGGATGACATGCGGGTCCCATGATCCTGCAGGTTCCTCAACGTTTCAAACGTGGCATGAGATCGAAAGAAAAAGGCAAGTGACCAAATCTGAGGAGCCAAAAATAATTCAAGAAAAGAAAGTTTTAGAGTACATAGAGGATGACATGCGGGTCCCATGATCCTGCAGGTTCCTCAACATTTCAAACGTGGCATGAGATCGAAAGAAAAAGGCAAGTGACCAAATATGAGGAGCCAAAAATAATTCAAGAAAAGAAACTTGATTGTACATAGAGGATGACATGAAGGTCCCATGATCCTGCAGGTTCCTCAACGTTTCAAACGTGGCATGAGATCGAAAGAAAAAGGCAAGTGACCAAATCTGAGGAGCCAAAAATAATTCAAGAAAAGAAAGTTTTAGAGTACATAGAGGATGACATGCGGGTCCCATGATCCTGCAGGTTCCTCAACGTTTCAAACGTGGCATGAGATCGAAAGAAAAAGTCAAGTGACAAAATATGAGGAGCCAAAAATAATTCAAGAAAAGAAACTTGATTGTACATAGAGGATGACATGCGGGTCCCATGATCCTGCAGGTTCCTCAACGTTTCAAACGTGGCATGAGATCGAAAGAAAAAGGCAAGTGACCAAATATGAGGAGCCAAAAATAATTCAAGAAAAGAAAGTTTTATAGTACATAGAGGATGACATGCGGGTCCCATGATCCTGCAGGTTCCTCAACGTTTCAAACATGGCATGAGATCGAAAGAAAAAGGCAAGTGACCAAATATGAGGAGCCAAAAATAATTCAAGAAAAGAAACTTGATTGTACATAGAGGATGACATGCGGGTCCCATGATCCTGCAGGTTCCTCAATGTTTCAAACGTGGCATGAGATCGAAAGAAAAAGGCAAGTGACCAAATATGAGGAGCCAAAAATAATTCAAGAAAAGAAAGATTTATAGTACATAGAGGATGACATGCGGGTCCCATGATCCTGCAGGTTCCTCAACGTTTCAAACGTAGCATGAGATCGAAAGAAAAAGGCAAGTGACCAAATATCAGGAGCCAAAAAAATTCAAGAAAAGAAACTTGATTGTACATAGAGGATGACATGCGGGTCCCATTTAGCAGCAGCGGTCTCAACGTTTCCAAGGCGGCAAGGGATCAAAAGAAAAAAGGAAGTAGCCAGAAATCAGGGGGCAAAAAAATCCAAGAATAGAAAGAATTTTGGTTCATAGAGGATGACATGCGGGACCCATGAGTGCCAAAAATAATCCAAGAAAAGAAATTTTATTGTACATAGAGGATGACATGCGGGTCCCATTTTGCAGCAGCGGTCTCAACGTTTTCAAGGCGGCACAGGACCAAAAGAAAAATGAAGTAGCCAGAAATCAGGGGGTGAAAAAAAATCCAAGAAGAAAGATTTCAATTGGGCTGCATCTGGACATCTGGGCCTTCGAACTATCCTGCTTGGCCTTTTGACTCGTACAATTTCAGCCCACTCCAAAACAGGAAAGTTCGGAATTTTCTAAAAAAAACAGGAAAGTCCTATGCTTCGCAAAAACAAAAAAACAAGGAGATTCAACATATAAGTTTGTTTATGTAAAAATAAAGATTTAATTTATCCGTTTGAAATAGCTCAGAGCGCAATACACTGTTTATTGTCCGCAAAATAATCAAGATATCACATGTTTGTTGTACGGGGAGGCCGACATCGGGGACCCATGAGCCGACGAGCGTCGTCAACGTTTTAAAGGCGGCAGGGGATGGAAAGAAAAAATAAACCAAAAATTTGTTGGTAAAAAATCCAAGAAAAGAAACATTTTCGTTCTAAGAGGATGACATGCGGGACCCATGAGGCAACAGCATCCTCAGCGTTTATTGTTCATAGTGGCTGACATGTGGGACCCATGAGCGAGCAGCGTCCTCAACGTTTTAAAGGCTGCAGGAGATCGAAAGAAAAAAAAGCCAAAAATCGTTTGGTCAACAAAATCCAAGAAAAGAAACATTTACCGTTCTGAGAGGATGACATGCGGGACCCATGAGGCAGCAGCATCCTCAGCGATTTCTAGGCGGCAGGGGATCAAAAGAAAAAAAAGGAAATATCCAGAAATTGATTAGGGGTTCAAAATAAATCCATCAAAGGAAACTTTTATTGTTCGTAGAGGATGACATGTGGGACCGACCTGCCAACAGCGTCCTCATCGTTTCAGAGGGGGCAGGAGATCAAAAGGAAAAGGCAAATAGCTAGAAATTAGAGGTCAAAAATAACTCCAAGAAAGAAAACTTTTATTGTCGTAGAGGATGACATGCGGGACCCACGAGCCAGCAGCTTAGTCAACGTTTCAAAGGCGGCATGAGATCGAAAGAAAAAGGCAAGTGACCAAATATCGGGTGCCAAAAAAATCCAAGAAAAGAAAGTTTTATTGTACATAGAGGATGACATGCGGGTCCCATGAGCCAGCATGTTCCTCAACGTTTCAAACGTGGCATGAGATCGAAAGAAAAAGGCAAGTGACGAAATATCAGGATCCAAAAATAATTCAAGAAAAGAAACTTGATTGTACATAGAGGCTGACATGTGGGACCTATAAGCCAGCAGAGTCCTCAACGTTTCAAAGGCGGCAGGGGATCAAAAGAAAAAGGAAATAGCCAAAAATCAGAGGGTGAAAAAAATCCAAGAAAATGAACTTTTATAGTACATAGAGGATGACATGCGGGTCCCATGAGCCGAGCGGGTTCCTCAACGTTTCAAATGTGGCATGAGATCGAAAGAAAAAGGCAAGTGACCAAATATCGGGATCCAAAAATAATTCAAGAAAAGAAAGTTTTATAGTACATAGAGGATGACATGCGGGTCCCATGAGTCAGCAGCTTACTCAACGTTTCCAAGGCGGCAGGGGATCAAAAGAAAAAGGAAATAGCCAAAAATCAGAGGGTGAAAAAAAATCCAAGAAAATAACCTTTTATAGCACATAGAGGATGACATGCGGGTCCCATGAGCCAGCAGGTTCCTCAACGTTTCAAAGGCGGCATGAGATCGAAAGAAAAAGGCAAGTGACAAAATATCAGGAGGCAAAAATTATTCAAGAAAAGAAACTTGATTGTACATAGAGGATGACATGCGGGTCCCATTTAGCAGCAGCGGTATCACCGTTTGAGAGGCTGCACGGGATCGAAAGAAAAAGGCAAGTGACCAAATATGAGGAGCCAAAAATAATTCAAGAAAAGAAAGTTTTATAGTACATAGAGGATGACATGCGGGTCCCATTTAGCAGAAGCGGTATCACCGTTTGAGAGGCGGCAGGGGATCGAAAGAAAAAGGCAAGTGACCAAATATGAGGTGCCAAAAATAATTCAAGAAAAGAAAGTTTTATAGTACATAGAGGATGACATGCGGGTCCCATTTAGCGACGAGCGGTATCACCGTTTGAGAGGCGGCGGGGATCGAAAGAAAAAGGCAAGTGACCAAATATGAGGTGCCAAAAATAATTCAAGAAAAGAAAGTTTTATAGTACATAGAGGATGACATGCGAGTCCCATTTAGCAGCAGCGGTATCACCGTTTGAGAGGCGGCAGGGGATCGAAAGAAAAAGGCAAGTGACCAAATATGAGGTGCCAAAAAAAACTCCAAGAAAAGAAAGTTGATTGCACATAGAGGATGACATGCGGGACCCATTTAGCAGCAGCGGTCTCAACGTTTCCAAGGCGGCAAGGGATCAAAAGAAAAAGGAAGTAGCCAGAAAGCAGGGGGTCAAAAAAATCCAAAAATAGAAATAATTTTGGTTCATAGAGGATGACATGCGGGACCCATGATCTCGCATCGTAAACGGCTCGATCGGAGAGCGTTGAACGAGATGGCGCGATCGAGAAAAAAAACAATGCCAGAGAGGCTGCCATCTGGGCCCTAGATCCCTCGGCGGTGCGGATTTGCGTTGACTCGGCTGGCGAACCCGAGATTTCGAGATGCACCACGTCCCGGGCCACCATACGCGACGTTTTGGCCGTTTTCGTCGGGCTAGGTGGCCTCAAAAACGAGAAAAAAACGTTTTGACATGCACAACGGAGAGACCAAAAATCGTCGGCCATGGTCACCAGCAACCACGGCGCGACTTCAACTTCGTCGCCCATGGCAACTTTTCTTGTAGTGACACATTGCGTTTTGGGCCGCTCGGCCCGAAAAATTAGTGACGGGCGAGGTCTAAACGTCAACGATTGTGCGGAAATGAGCGTCGCGGGAGGTGGGCGGCCCGAACTGCGGAGTCAACATGGGGTTCATCACAACAACTGGGCTTCAGACCGGTGGACACACCTGACCCACACTTTGCACGCTTCTGTTCACGTACTTTTATGTCTGCCCGCACAACAGTCCAAGGCCAACAGCATTGGGACCCATATTTGTAAGGGGAGACGTACAACCACTGTCTGGACACATGTACCTGTCCTGCAGCACTCGGGCCCGCATGTCAGGTACCGACACGACCCACCTGCGTGGGGCCACCCGTTCCGGCAGCTTCCAAGCATGCGAAGTGGACCAGACCTGTCAGTACCACCAACATGGGGTCCACATGTCAGTTGCCATGCCAAAAAAATTGCGCACGTGCGAGCACAAGTGTCTGCCTGCCGTCAATTATGGACGCATGGCCCCACAGGTCAGAGCCTGGTGGGACCCTTCTGTGAGAGTTTTGGTGGGTCCGGCATGCTAGAGATCTGTGGGGCCCGCATGTCAGATCCTGGTGGGACCCTCGTGTGAGAGTTTTGGTGGGTCCGGCATGCTAGGGATTTGTGGGGTCCGCATGTCAGAGCCTGGTGGGTCCCAGCATGCCCGAGCTTGGTGGGCCCAACCTGTCAAAGTGTGGACCCAATATGTCAGAACTTGTGGGGCCCGTATGTCAGAGCTTGGTAGGTCCCTGGTCCCATTCCCGTCGGGCCCACATGTAGTCGTGGGAGCTACTCGATTCACTAGATGTCCCACCTGTCAGCTACGCGTCGTGGTGTCCTTGGGCCAGATTGGCTGACTAAAGGCCCAAGGCCAATTCATTCAGGTTGAAACAAGAAATGCAGAGGAAATTACTGGGCCAAAGGCCAATTTATTCAGGTCGAAATAAGAGATGCAGAGGAAATTACTGGGCCTAAATTACTTGGCCCAATTCCAATTTATTCAGGTTGAAACAAGACACGCAGAGGAAATTACGGGGCCAATGGCCAATTTATTCAGGTTGAAAGAAGACACGCTGAGTTAATTACTGGCCCTAAATTACTGGGCCCAAGGCCAATTTATTCAGGTTGAAACAAAACACACAGAAGAGCCTAGATTATATTCAAAGCCGAATAAGGGCCCAATGCCTTATCCTGGAATCGCCTCCCCCGGTAACATTAATACAACAAAAGCAAGTCTCAGATTAAAAAAATCCTAGTAGCAGCACGCGTAGGGCTTTGTCTGATAGTTGCCGAACTTGACGGGAAAAAAACTTGCAGAATCACCCATATCGTCAGTCCGATGGATAGCCATCGTAGTAATCATAGTACGAGAAACCTAGCTCGCCATAAGGCTGCACCCTCTGTGGTTCAGATTGACATGGTATTAACTTGTCAATGCCTACAAATTGTAGACTTGGGTTTCGTAAGAAGTAGAGGGCAAGTAGATCTCGAAGGTTTCAGCCGACAAAGGTGCTTCGACTAAAGCTATGGTGGTTCCTGTTGACAATGAATCGATCCTTTTCTCTTCCCTCGGCTCTCCTTTATATAGGAGGCAGAGCCGAGGGATTTCATGCCGTAGAAGTTACAAACTACGAGTAGGTTTATCGGGCCTTTCTGTTACATGATTCCTAATACAACTCTATGTTCCTTATCCGATACTCTCTGGGCTTCTGGGCCTCAAAATCTTTGGGTTGTGGGCCTCCAGATAACCTCGGGTACTTTATTCGGCAGGCCCATTCGGCATGCCTATGTCAGTAGCCCCCAAGATTTTGCTTGAATTGTAGAATCAAGTAAAATCTCCATCATAGAATTGAGTCACATATTTATACATCGCAGAGTCGAATATTTTGCTTAACATCTATTTTGTACAAGGATATTGGTAAATGGGGCTGGTTCATCTGACGGATCAGGTACCAGTTAACTGCTCTTGTGGCAAACCAGTATAAACCTACTTCAAGCTCAAGTCCCAGCTATGTTTTATCGAGTACCTAGCGCGTCCGCTAGGATTTTTCTTCGCATCTGTCGATACGGATAAAGTGGGAGAGCGCATTCGGGTGCGATACCACGCCACACAGGACAAATCAAGGGACTTATCTTCGTAAGCTCTCTTGAGTTACAACATTCAGAGTTTTTACCGCGACGGACGCGCTTGGAGAATATATTGTCGAGTGCCTTTGTCGGTGATACGTCTCAAACGTATCTACAATTTCTTATGTTCCATGCTACTTTTATGACAATACTCACATGTTTTATATACACTTCACATCATTTATATGCATTTTCCGGCACTAACCTATTAACAAGATGCCGAAGAGCCAGTTGCTGTTTTCTGCTGTTTTTGGTTTCAGAAATCCTACAAAGGAAATATTCTCGGAATTGGACGAAATCAACGCCCAGGGTCTTATTTTTCCACGGAGCTTCCAGAGGACCGAAGGGGATACGAAGTGGGGCCACGAGGTGGTGACACCATAAGGCGGCGCGGCCAAGGAGGGGCCCGCGCCGCCCTATGGTGTGGGCCCCTCGGGTGCCCCCTGCGCTGCCCTTCCGCCTACTTAAAGCCTTCGTCGCGAAAACCTTATTACCGAGAGCCACAATACGGAAATACTTCCAGAGACGACGCCGCCGCCAATCCCATCTCGGGGGATTCAGGAGATCGCCTCCGGCACCCTGCCGGAGAGGGGAATCATCACCGGAGGGCTCTACATCATCATGCCCGCCTCCGGATTGATGCGTGAGTAGTTCATCCTTGGACTATGGGTCCATAGCGAGTAGCTAGATGGTTGTCTTCTCCTCATTGTGCTATCATGTTAGATCTTGTGAGCTGCCTATCATGATCAAGATCGTCTATTTGTAATGCTACATGTTGTGTTTGTTGGGATCCGATGAATATTGAATACTATGTCAAGTTGATTATCAATCTATCATATATATGTTGTTTATGTTTTTGCATGCTCTCCGTTGCTAGTAGAGGCTCTGGCCAAGTTGATACTTGTGACTCCAAGAGGGAGTATTTATGCTCGATAGTGGGTTCATGCCTCCATTGAATCTGGGACAGTGACAGAAAGTTCTAAGGTTGTGGATGTGTTGTTGCCACTAGGGATAAAACATCAATGCTTTGTCTAAGGATATTTGTTTTGATTACATTATGCACCATACTTAATGTGATTGTATGTTGTTTGCAACTTAATACTGGAAGGGGTGCGGATGCTAACCTGAAGGTGGACTTTTTAGGCATAGATGCATGCTGGATAGCGGTCTATGTACTTTGTCGTAATGCCCTGATTAAATCTCATAGTAATTATCATGATATATGTATGTGCATCTCTATTTGTCAATTTCCCAACTGTAATTTGTTCACCCAACATGCTAGTTATCTTATTGGAGAGACACCACTAGTGAACTGTGCACCCCGGTCCATTCTGTTACATCTGAATACAATCTACTGCAAACTCTGTTCTCTACTGGTTTCTACAAGCAAACATCATTTTCCACACCATACGTTTAATACTTTGTTTTCAGCAAGCCGGTGAGATTGTGTTGTGCAGGTTCCACGTTGGCGCCGGAATCCCTGGTGTTGCGCCGCACTACACTCCATCACCAACGACCTTCACGTGGCCCTTGACTCCTACTGGTTCGATAACCTTGGTTTCATACTGAGGGAAAACTTGCTGCTGTACGCATCACACCTTCCTCTTGGGGTTCCCAACGGACGTGTGTAATTGCACGCCATCAAGCTCTTTTTCTGGCGCCGTTGCCGGGGAGATCAAGACACGCTGCAAGGGGAGTCTCTCACATCCAATCTCTTTACTTTGTTATTGTCTTGCTTTACTTTACTTTATTTTCTGCTTTGTTTGCTTCCTATATCAAAAATACAAAAAAATAGTTATTTGCATTACTTTATTTACTGTCTTGTTTGCTATCTCTATATCAAAAACATAAAAAAATAGTTACTTGCATTTATTTTATTTACCTTTTGTTTATTTCATCATGCTTCCTCCTAAGTTCACTCTGGAAGATATATCGGTAGGAAGTGGGTCTATCATTGGAAAAGATAATATAGAAGAATTTTTCACTCATGTTAGTAAGGCTGAAGATTTTGAAGATAAATCCTTGGTAGAACTTGCTCCTAATTATGAAATTGCTACTTCCTCTTTAGTGCACATGTTGGAAGCTAGATTTGTTAATCTTAATCCAATAATGCAACATATGTTTCTTACACTCAGTGATATGGAAGAAGGAGAGAAGAAAGATTTTGTTTTAGAAACCCTTCTTAAAGAATTTGGTGATGTAGCTAGAGAAGCTAGGAAAGTTTTTATTCGACATAAGATGCTAGGCTTGTGTACCAATTTTGCATATATCCTTGAAAGGAGGGAAAAGGATAGGCTAAAATATACTAATAAAACCAACTATGAGGGGGAGATGAAAATACCAATACCTCATAAACTCCTAGGGATGCATGAAGCTCTAGAAAATAACTATGCTTGGCTTGTTCCTGAAAATTTGTTTGATGAGGACAGTAAGCCTAGGAGCAACAAAAGAGGAGCTACTTACATAGACAAGATACAATGCATTGTTGAGAAAACTCCCAACTCCCCTGATTATGATGTTGATGCTTCATCTCTCGATAATACTTGATTCACACTTTCTGCGCCTAGATGAAAGGCGTTAAAGAAAAGCGCTTACGGGAGAAACCCATTATTTTACTTCTGCACTTTTGTTTTATATTTGAGTCTTGGAAGTTGTTACTACTGTAGCAACCTCTTGTTATCTTTATTTTATTGCATTATTGTGCCAAGTAAAGTCTTTGATAGTAGGGTTGATACTAGATTTGGATTACTGCGCAGAAACAGATTTCTTATTGTCACGAAATTGAGCAGCCCCGTCTGTAGGTAACTCAGAAAATTCTGCCAATTTATGTGCGTGATCCTCAAATATGTACGCAAATTTCATTAAATTTGAGCTTTTTCATCTGAGCAAGTTAAGTGCCCCAAAAAAATTCGTCTTTATGGACTGTTCTGTTTTGACAGATTCTGCCTTTTATTTCGCATTGCCTGTTTTGCTATGTTTGATGGATTTATTTGTTCCATTAACTTTCAGTAGCTTTGTGCAATGTCCAGAAGTGTTAAGAATGATTATGTCACCTCTGAATATGTGAATTTTTGATTATGCACTAACCCTCTAATGAGTTTGTTTTGAGTTTGGTGTGGAGGAAGTTTTCAAGGATCAAGAGAGGAGGATGATACAATATGATCAAGAAGAGTGAAAAGTCTAAGCTTGGGGATGCCCCCGTGGTTCATCCCTGCATATTTCAAGAAGACTCAAGCATCTAAGCTTGGGGATGCCCAAGGCATCCCCTTCTTCATCGACAACTTATCAGGTCACCTCTAGTGAAACTATATTTTTATTCAGTCACATCTTATGCACTTTACTTGGAGCGTCTGTTTTCTTTTATTTTTGTTTTTGTTTGAATAAACTAGAATCCTAGCATTCTTTGTGTGGGAGAAAGACACGCTCCGATGTTTCATATGAACACTGGTGTTCTTAGCTTTACTTTTAATGTTAATGGCGAAGGTTGAAACTGCTTCGTTCATTGTTATATGGTTGGAAACAGAAAATGCTTCATGTGGTAATTGGTATATTGTCTTGAATAATTTGATACTTGGCAATTGTTGTGCTCAAATAGATCATGCTTAAGCTCTTGCATCATGTACTTTGCACCTATTAATGAAGAACTACATAGAGCTTGTTGAAATTTGGTTTGCATGATTGGTCTCTCTAAGGTCTAGATATTTTCTGGTGAAGTTTTTGAACAACAAGGAAGACAGTGTAGAGTCTTATAATGCTTGCAATATGTTCTTATGTAAGTTTTGTTGTACCGGTTCATACTTGTGTTTGCTTCAAAGAACCTTGCTAGCGAAAGCCTTGTACTGAGAGGGAATACTTCTCGTGCATCCAAAACCTTGAGACAAAACCTATGCCATTTGTGTCCACCATACCTACCTACTATGTGGTATTTTTCTGCCATTCCAAGTAAATACTTCATGTGCTACCTTTAAATAATTCAAAAGTTTTTATCTCTTATTTGTGTCAATGTTTTATAGCTCATGAGGAAGTATGTGGTGTTTTATCTTTCGATCTTGTCATTTACTTCTGACAGACTTTCACCAATGGACTAGTGGCTCATCCGCTTATCCAATAATTTTGCAAAAAGAGCTGGCAATGGGGTTCCCAGCCCCGATTAATTATACTTGCATTAATGATTCTCTTCACATGCTTTGCCCTGATCAATCAGTGAGCAACTTAATTTTGCAAAAAGGAAAAGAAAAAAAAAGACACTCCTCCATGGTATGAGAATGTTGGAAGGCACCCGAGGATTCGGTTAGCCATGGCTTGAGAAAGAAAATGTTGGGAGGAGTGTCATCTATAAATAATAAAATACATGTGTAAACAAAAGAGAAGAGGGATGATCTACCTGGCTGGTAGAAATAACGTCCTTCATGGGAGCCGCTCTTGAAAGTCTGGTTGATAAGGTAGTTAGAGTACCCGCTACCATTCGTTGACAACAACAAACACCTCTCAAAACTTTACTTTTATACTCTCTATATGATTTCAAAACTTGAAAAGCTCTAGCACATGATTTAATCCCTGCTTCCTCTCGCGAAGGGCCTTTCTTTTACTTTATGTTGAGTCGGTTTACCTACTTCTTTCTATCTTAGAAGCAAACACTTGTGTCAACTGTGTGCATTGATTCCTACATACTTGCTTATTTGCATTCATCATATTACTTTGTGTTGACAATTATCCATGAGATATACATGTTGAAGTTGAAAGCAACTGCTGAAACTTATATCTTCCTTTTTGTTGCTTCAAAACTCTCTACTAAAAATTTATTGCTTTATGAGTTAACTCCTATGCAAGTCTTATCGATGCTTGTCTTGAAAGTACTATTCATGAAAAGTCTTTGCTATATGATTCAGTTGTTTAATCATTGTCATTACCATTGCTTCGAATCACTTCATTCATTTCATATGCTTTCAATAGTATTGATCAAGATTATGATAGCATGTCACTTCAGAAATTATCATTGTTATCGTTTACCTACTCGAGGGCGAGTAGGAACTAAGCTTGGGGATGCTTGATACGTCTCAAACGTATCTATAATTTCTTATGTTCTGTGCTACTTTTATGACAATACTCACATGTTTTATATACACTTTACATCATTTATATGCATTTTCCGGCACTAACCTATTAACAAGATGCCGAAGAGCCAGTTGCTGTTTTCTGCTGTTTTTGGTTTCAGAAATCCTACAAAGGAAATATTCTCGGAATTGGACGAAATCAACGCCCAAGGTCTTATTTTTCCACGGAGCTTCCAGAAGACTGATATCTACGGGAGCTTCTATTCTTGTAGACAGTGTTGGGCCTCCAAGAGCAGAGGTTTGTAGAACAGCAGCAAGTTTCCCTTAAGTGGATCACCCAAGGTTTATCGAACTCAGGGAGGAAGAGGTCAAAGATATCCCTCTCATGCAACCCCGCAACCACAAAGCAAGAAGTCTCTTGTGTCCCCAACACACCTAATAGGTGCACTAGTTCGGCGAAGAGATAGTGAAATACAGGTGGTATGAATAAGTATGAACAGGTAGCAACGGTGCCGGAAAATAGCTTGCTGGCGTGTAGTTGATGGTGGTAGTATTGCAGCGAGTAGTAACACAAGTAAAACAAGTAAACAAGCAGCGATAGCGATATTTAGGAACAAGGCCTAGGGATTACACTTTCACTAGTGGACACTCTCAACATTGATCACATAACAGAATAGATAAATGCATACTCTACACTCTTGTTGGATGATGAACACATTGCGTAGGATTACACGAACCCTCAATGCCGGAGTTAACAAGCTCCACAATTCAATGTTCATATTTAAATAACCTTAGAGTGCATGAAAGATCAATTCGACTAAACCAAGTACTAACATAGTATGCACACTGTCACCTTCACACTATGTAGGAGGAATAGATCACATCAATACCATCATAGAAATAGTTAACTTCATAATCTACAAGAGATCATAATCATAGCATACGCTAAATACTAACACGGATGCACACACTGTCACCATTACACCGTGCAGGAGGAATAAAACTACTTTAATAACATTGCTAGAGTAGCACATAGATAAATTGTGATACAAAACACATTGCAATCATAAAGAGATATAAATAAGCACTTCACTATGCTCTTCATAACGAGTGAATAAGTATTCTGTGAAATATAGCCTAAGAGACCCACACGGTGCACACACTCGTCACCTTTACACACGTGGGACAAGGAGTCTCCGGAGATCACATAAGTAAAACTCACTTGACTAGCATAATGACATCTAGATTACAAGCATCATCATATGAATCTCAATCATGTAAGGCAGCTCATGAGATTATTGTATTGAAGTACATAGGAGAGAGATGAACCACATAGCTACCGGTACAGCCCCGAGCCTCGATGGAGAACTACTCCCTCCTCATGGGAGCAGCAGCGGTGATGAAGATGGCGGTGGAGATGGCAGCGGTGTCGATGGAGAAGCCTTCCGGGGCACTTCCCCGTTCCGGCGGCGTGCCGGAACAGAGACTCCTGTCCCCCAGATCTTGGCTTCGCGATGGCGGCGGCTCTGGAAGGTTTCTGTGGGTTTCGTCCAACGTAATAGGGTTTTCGCGACGGGGGCTTTAAATAGGCGGAAGGGCAGCCTCGGAGGGGGCTCGGGGCCACCACACCATAGGGCGGCGCGGCCCCCCTCCGGCCGCGCCGGGGTGTGGTGTGGGGCCCCCGGGGCTTCCCTCCGGCGGCTCTCGGGTGTTCCGGATGGTTCCGGGAAAAATAGGAACCCGGGTCTTGATTTCGTCCGATTCCGACAATATTTGCTTACTAGGATTTCGAAACCAAAAACAGCAGAAAACGAGGACCGGCACTTCGGCATCTTGTTAATAGGTTAGTTCCGTAAAACGCATAAATATGACATAAAGTGTGTATAAAACATGTAGATATCATCAATAATGTGGCATGGAACATAAGAAATTATCGATACGTCGGAGACGTATCAGCATCCCCAAGCTTAGTTCCTGCTCGTCCCGAGCAGGTAAACAATAACAAAGATAATTTCTGGAGTGACATGCCATCATAAACTTGATCATATTGTTGTAAGCATATGTAATGAATGCAGCGATCAAAACAATGGTAATGACATGAGTAAACAACTGAATCATAAAGCAAAGACTTTTCATGAATAGTACTTCAAGACAAGCATCAATAAGTCTTGCATAAGAGTTAACTCATAAAGCAATAATTTAAAGTAAAGACATTGAAACAACACAATGGAAGATTAAGTTTCAGCGGTTGCTTTCAACTTGTAACATGTATATCTCATGGATAATTGTCAACATAGAGTAATATAACAAGTGCAATATGCAAGTATGTAGGTATCAATGCACAGTTCACACAAGTGTTTGCTTCTTGAGGTGGAGAGAGATAGGTGAACTGACTCAACATAAAAGGTAAAAGAATGGTCCTTCAAAGAGGAAAGCATCGATTGCTATATTTGTGCTAGAGCTTTTATTTTGAAAACATGAAACAATTTTGTCAACGGTAGTAATAAAGCATATGAGTTATGTAAATTATATCTTACAACTTGCAAGTCTCATGCATAGTATACTAATAGTGCCCGCACCTTGTCCTAATTAGCTTGGACTACCGGATCATCGCAATACACATGTTTTAACCAAGTGTCACAATGGGGTACCTCCATGCCGCCCGTACAAAGGTCTAAGGAGAAAGCTCGCATTTTGGATTTCTCGCTTTTGATTATTCTCAACTTAGACATCCATACCGGGACAACATGGACAACAGATAATGAACTCCTCTTTAATGCATAAGCATGTGGCAACAATTATTATTCTCATATGAGATTGAGGATATATGTCCAAAACTGAAACTTCCACCATGAATCATGGCTTTAGTTAGCGGCCCAATGTTCTTCTCTAACAATATGCATGCTCCAACCATTAAGGTGGTAGATCTCTCTTACTTCGGACAAGACGGACATGCATAGCAACTCACATGATATTCAACAAAGAATAGTTGATGGCGTCCCCAGAAACATGGTTATCGCGCAACAAGCAACTTAATAAGAGATAAAGTGCATAAGTACATATTCAATACCACAATAGTTTTTAAGCTATTTGTCCCATGAGCTATATATTGTAAAGGCGAATGATGGAATTTTAAAGGTAGCACTCAAGCAATTTACTTTGGAATGGCGGATAAATACCATGTAGTAGGTAGGTATGGTGGACACAAATGGCATAGTGGTTGGCTCAAGGATTTTGGATGCATGAGAAGTATTCCCTCTCGATACAAGGTTTAGGCTAGCAAGGTTATTTGAAACAAACACAAGGATGAACGGTGCAGCAAAACTCACATAAAAGACATATTATAAACATTATAAGACTCTACACCGTCTTCCTTGTTGTTCAAAACTCAATACTAGAAATTATCTAGACTTTAGAGAGACCAAATATGCAAACCAAATTTTAGCATGCTCTATGTATTTCTTCATTAATGGGTGCAAAGTATATGATGCAAGAGCTTAAACATGAGCACAACAATTGCCAAGTATCAAATTATTCAAGACATTTTACCAATTACTACATGTAGCATTTTCCAATTCCAACCATATAACAATTTAACGAAGCAGTTTCAACCTTCGCCATGAAAATTAAAGGCTAAGAACACATGTGTTCATACGAACCAGCGGAGCGTGTCTCTCTCCCACACAAGCATTTGTTCAAACAAAAACAAAAACAAAAGCACACAGACGCTCCAAGTAAAGTACATAAGATGTGGCCGAATAAAAATATAGTTTCAAGAGAAGGAACCTGATAATTTGTCGATGAAGAAGGGGATGCCTTGGGCATCCCCAAGCTTAGATGCTTGAGTCTTCTTGAAATATGCAGGGGTGAACCACCGGGGCAATCCCCAAGCTTAGAGCTTTCACTCTCCTTGATCATATTGTATCATACTCCTCTCTTGATCCTTGAAAACTTCCTCCACACCAAACTCGAAACAACTCGTTAGAGGGTTAGTGCATAATAAAAATTCACATGTTCAGAGGTGACACAATCATTCTTAACACTTCTGGACATTGCATAAAGCTACTGGACATTAATGGATCAAAGAAATTCATCCAACATAGCAAAAGAGGCAATGCGAAATAAAAGGCAGAATCTGTCAAAACAGAACAGTCCGTAAAGATGGATTTTATTAGGCAACCAGAATTGCTCAAATGAAAATTCCCAAATTGAATGAAAGTTGCGTACATATCTGAGGATCATGCACGTAAATTGGCTTAATTTTTTGAGCTACCTACAGGGAGGTAGACCCAGATTCGTGACAGCAAAGAAATCTGGAACTGCGCAGTAATCCAAATCTAGTATCAACCTTTCTATCAACGACTTTACTTGGCACAACAAAACACAAAACTAAGATAAGGAGAGGTTGCTACAGTAGTAAACAACTTCCAAGACACAAATATAAAACAAAGTACTGTAGCAAAATAACACATGGGTTATCTCCCAAGAAGTTCTTTCTTTATAGCCGTTAAGATGGGCTCAGCAGTTTTAATGATGCTCACATGAAAAATAGAGTATGAAGCAAAAGAGAGCATCAAGAAGCAAATTCAAAACAAATTTAAGTCTAACATGCTTCCTATGCATAGGAATCTTGTAAATAAACAAGTTCATGAAGAGCAAAGTAACAAGCATAGGAAGATAAAACAAGTGTAGCTTCAAAAATTTCAGCACATAGAGAGGCATTTTAGTAACATGAAAATTTCTACAACCATATTTTCCTCTCTCATAATAACTTTCAGTAGCATCATGAGCAAACTCAACAATATAACTATCACATAAAGCATTCTTATCATGAGTCTCATGCATAAAATTATTACTCTCCACATAAGCATAATCAATTTTATTAGTTGTAGTGGGAGCAAATTCAACAAAGTAGCTATCATTATTATTCTCATCAAGTGTAGGAGGCATAGTATAATCATAATAAAATTTACTCTCCATAGTAGGTGGCACCAAAAGACCACTATCATTATAATCATCATAAATAGGAGGCAAAGTATCATCAAAGTAAATTTTCTCCTCAATGCTTGGGGGACTAAAAAGATCATGAGAACCAGCTTCCCCAAGCTTAGAACTTTCTACATTATTATCAACAATGGTGTTCAAAGCGTTCATACTAATATTACTACCAGCATGCAAATAAGATTCCATAGGTTTTTTTAATTTTCGCATCAAACAATCCATGTTTTAAATCAGGAAATAGAATAAGAAGCTCATTGTTGTCCATTATGCCAAACTAGTGTAAACAAGAAACAAAAAGATGCAATTGCAGGATCTAAAGGAAATAGCTTCGAGCACAAACACAATGGTGCCGGAAAAGTACTGTTACCCGGAACCGGAGTATGAGTGCCTTTTTACCTTTCCTCCCGGCAACGGCGCCGGAAAAGTGCTTGATGTCTACGGGAGCTTCTATTCTTGTAGACGAGTGTTGGGACTCCAAGAGCAGAGGTTTGTAGAACAGCAGCAAGTTTCCCTTAAGTGGATCACCCAAGGTTTATCGAACTCAGGGAGGAAGAGGTCAAAGATATCCCTCTCATGCAACCCTGCAACCACAAAGCAAGAAGTCTCTTGTGTCCCCAACACACCTAATAGGTGCACTAGTTCGGCGAAGAGATAGTGAAATACAGGTGGTATGAATAAGTATGAACAGTAGCAACGGTGCCAGAAAATAGCTTGCTGGCGTGTAGTTGATGGTGGTAGTATTGGAGCAGTAGTAACACAGTAAAACAGTAAACAAGCAGCGATAGCAGTATTTAGGAACAAGGCCTAGGGATTACACTTTCACTAGTGGACACTCTCAACATTGATCACATAACATAATAGATAAATGCATACTCTACACTCTTGTTGGATGATGAACACATTGCGTAGGATTACACGAACCCTCAATGCCGGAGTTAACAAGCTCCACAATTCAATGTTCATATTTAAATAACCTTAGAGTGCATGAAAGATCAATTCGACTAAACCAAGTACTAACATAGTATGCACACTGTCACCTTCACACTATGTAGGAGGAATAGATCACATCAATACCATCATAGCAATAGTTAACTTCATAATCTACAAGAGATCATAATCATAGCATACGCCAAGTACTAACACGGATGCACACACTCGTCACCATTACACCGTGCGGGAGGAATAAAACTACTTTAATAACATTGCTAGAGTAGCACATAGATAAATTGTGATACAAAACACATTGCAATCATAAAGAGATATAAATAAGCACTTCACTATGCTCTTCATAACAGTGAATAAGTATTCTGTGAAATATAGCCTAAGAGACCCACACGGTGCACACACTGTCACCTTTACACACGTGGGACAAGGAGTCTCCGGAGATCACATAAGTAAAAATCACTTGACTAGCATAATGACATCTAGATTACAAGCATCATCATATGAATCTCAATCATGTAAGGCAGCTCATGAGATTATTGTATTGAAGTACATAGGAGAGAGATGAACCACATAGCTACCGGTACAGCCCCGAGCCTCGATGGAGAACTACTCCCTCCTCATGGGAGCAGCAGCGGTGATGAAGATGGCGGTGGAGATGGCAGCGGTGTCGATGGAGAAGCCTTCCGGGGGCACTTCCCCGTTCCGGCGGCGTGCCGGAACAGAGACTCCTGTCCCCCAGATCTTGGCTTCGCGATGGCGGCGGCTCTGGAAGGTTTCTGTGGGTTTCGTCCAACGTAATAGGGTTTTCGCGACGGGGGCTTTAAATAGGCGGAAGGGCAGCCTCGGAGGGGGCCTGGGGCCACCACACCATAGGGCGGCGCGGCCCCCCTCTGGCCGCGCCGGGGTGTGGTGTGGGGACCCCGGGGCTTCCCTCCGGCGGCTCTCGGGTGTTCCGGATGGTTCCGGGAAAAATAGGAACCCGGGTCTTGATTTCGTCCGATTCCGAGAATATTTGCTTACTAGGATTTCGAAACCAAAAACAGCAGAAAACGTGGACCGGCACTTCGGCATCTTGTTAATAGGTTAGTTCCAGAAAACGCATAAATATGACATAAAGTGTGTATAAAACATGTAGATATCATCAATAATGTGGCATGGAACATAAGAAATTATCGATACGTCGGAGACGTATCGAAGACCGAAGGGGATACAAAGTGGGGCCACGAGGTGGCGACACCATAAGGCGGCGCGGCCAAGGAGGGGCCCGCGCCGCCCTATGGTGTGGGCCCCTCGGGTGCCCCCTTGCGCTGCCCTTCCGCCTACTTAAAGCCTTCGTCGCGAAAACCCTATTACCGAGAGCCACGATACAGAAATACTTCCAGAGACGCCGCTGCCGCCAATCCCATCTCGGGGGATTCAGGAGATCGCCTCCGGCACCCTGCCGGAGAGGGGAATCATCACCGAAGGGCTCTACATCATCATGCCCGCCTCCGGATTGATGCATGAGTAGTTCATCCTTGGACTATGGGTCCATAGCAGTAGCTAGATGGTTGTCTTCTCCTCATTGTGCTATCATGTTAGATCTTGTGAGATGCCTATCATGATCAAGATCGTCTATTTGTAATGCTACATGTTGTGTTTGTTAGGATCCGATGAATATTGAATACTATGTCAAATTGATTATCAATCTATCATATATATGTTCTTTATGTTCTTGCATGCTCTCCGTTGCTAGTAGAGGCTCTGGCCAAGTTGATACTTGTGACTCCAATAGGGAGTGTTTATGCTCGATAGTGGGTTCATGCCTCCATTGAATCTGGGACAGTGACAGAAAGTTCTAAGGTTGTGGATGTGCTGTTGCCACTAGGGATAAAACATCAATGCTTTGTCTAAGGATATTTGTGTTGATTACATTACGCACCATACTTAATGCGATTGTCTGTTGTTTGCAACTTAATACTGGAAGGGGTGCGGATGCTAACCTGAAGGTGGACTTTTTAGGCATAGATGCATGCTGGATAGTGGTCTATGTACTTTGTCGTAATGCCCTGATTAAATCTCATAGTAATTATCATGATATATGTACGTGCATCTCTATTTGTTAATTGCCCAACTGTAATTTGTTCACCCAACATGCTAGTTATCTTATTGGAGAGACACCACTAGTGAACTGTGGACCCCGGTCCATTCTTTTACATCTGAATACAATCTACTGCAAACTCTGTTCTCTACTGTTTTCTACCATCAAACATCATTTTCCACACCATACGTTTAATCCTTTGTTTTCAGCAAGCCGGTGAGATTGACAACCTCACTGTTACGTTGGGGCAAAGTATTGTGATTGTGTTGTGCAGGTTCCACGTTGGCGCCGGAATCCCTGGTGTTGCGCCGCACTACACTCCGTCACCAACGACCTTTACGTGGCCCTTGACTCCTACTGGTTCGATAACCTTGGTTTGATACTGAGGGAAAACTTGCTGCTGTACGCATCACACCTTCCTCTTGGGGTTCCCAACGGACGTGTGTAATTGCACGCCATCAGTCGGCTACTGTAATTGTGAATTTCTTTGAGTTGTCTAATTACAATATCTTGATCTCCCGATGGGAGTAGATGACGAGTTATGTGTAACTCGAATATGTACGACGAAAATTCTTCGTCTGCAATTCTATATTGTCTTGTCATTCTCTTCTTTCTTCTTCCTCATATTTCATCGGGTGCGCGACCAGCGCTCCCGATGGGAGTAGCCCACGAGGCTACAGCCGAGTGTTTACACTTGGGTGTAGGCTCAACTTTTGTTACTTTGAACAACTCTGTATTTTTTCTTTCACCTCATCATCTTATCAGAAGTATAGACAATACATCTGATAAGAGTAGCCCCCGAGCATATGAACAGATGGTTGCATCTGAACATAGGCTCTCGAAGTTTCCTTTTTAACCATGCACTTCTTTAGATCTCGAATTTTCCTTGTCGCTATATTTTGTTCCACCACTCGAAGTTTTCTTGAATGACGTCGCTGCTAACGACAGCCACGTATGCCCACCTTGGGAAGCCACGACTCCTGTCAACCCACTAGGATGTGGGTCTGAAACTCTGCACCGTCGACACGTCGCGCAAGTGGGGCGAACACGTCCTCCGGAATTCTCGGCACGCGCACAGTAACTTCCCTCAGTAAAATTGGAGCGGTAAGACCATTTTATCCTTTGGACACGCGTAGGGTTCGGAACTCTCCCCCTTTTCATCCGACGACTGGATGCATCGTCTTCTTCCTATAAATTCACCTCTTACTCCTCATTCATCCCCTTCGTTGCGCCGCACAACTCCTCTCTCTGCCATTGTTGCTTCTCGAGCTCCTCGCGCACGCGCTCTCCTTCTTCTGCTTTTTTCTCCACCGAGCTTTCCTCCATGGCTCCACGCACCAACTAGTGCATGAACCGTTCCCCAGGCACCGATGAGCTTGTGGAGAAAGCCAAGATCTCCAGTTGGGAGAGGTCGAAGCTTTCCGCTCAAGACCACAAGCTTCTAAAGAAGATGGGCCTGCTCAAGAAGGAGGCCATGAAGATGCACGGAAACGAGAGTTCTCCTCATCCTCCCATTGGATTCCGGGTAACTTTTGTCGACTTCCTCACTCGCGGCATTGTTGTTCCTGTCCACGAATTCCTTTGTGGCTTGCTTTTTTATCTACGGGATCCAGCTGCACCAGCTGACCCCAAACTCTCTTCTCCACATCTGCATCTTTATCACACTCTGTGAATGCTTCCTGGGCATCCACCCTCACCGGGGCCTCTGGAAACGCATTTTCTTCCTCCGGCGCAACAACTCGAAGAACGTCATCTACAATGTAGGTGGCATTTGCATCTGCGTCCGTCCCGATGTCGATTACTTTGACGTGAAGTTCGCCGACTCCGTCCAAGGCTGGCGCAGGAAATGGCTTTACATCAAGGATGAGTCTTCTGCCGCCAAAGAATAGGGTCTTGCACCCTTTGACGCTACCGAAGAAACTCAGAGGCGCAAATCCTGGGACGTAGAAGCTACAACCGAAGAAAAAGCGGCCACTGACGCTCTGCTTACCCGCATCCACGAACTTCAAAACATCGACGGGGAAGAACTTTCGGGTGTGCAAATTATTGCATATTTCCTTTGGATTCGAGTGCAGCCTCTGCAAGCTCGCAAGAATCCCCTCTGGATGTATTCGGGTGCTGAAGATGCCGACCATATTTCCGATGATCTTTCTGTGAAGGATTTGGAGAAACTCGTCCGCCGCTTCACCTCCTTGAACAAAAACCATGAAGTCCATCCATCATGTCGTGTTGAGCCATTTAGTGGTAGCCACGCCCTTCCCGAAGTAAGTGTTTTCTTTCGAGTTGTATTTCCTGTTTTTCAACTTCTGTTGTTTTTCCTTTTGTGTATTGATTTTCTTTTCTTCTCTTGTTTTGTAACTTGCAGAACCACCAAGCTCTCTCCTCTCTTCCCCCACTACCTGAAGGTAGGGAAGTGGATGGGCGGGTCGTTGTTGCCGACGACTCGCAAGAATCCTCCCTTTCTGAGAGTGAACCCGCAGGATCTCAAAGATCTGTGGGTTCTTCTAACAAAGACACAGAGTCAGAGCAATATTCTAACTCTGCTCACTCCGTCTCTCCTCCTCCTGCCGCTTCTCCAGATGGGCGCAAGAGGAAAAGAAACGATGACGAAGATTCTGGCGCGTCCAAACTCGCTGAACCAGCTGCCGAGGAATCTTCTCCGGACGACCAAGAGGCCTTCAACCCCTTCGCCATGACCGGCGATGTTAGCTCGTAAGTTGTTCTTTCTTGTTTTTTCCTATCTCCTTTTCTTTCGGTTCCCTTATATTTTGTTTTACTGCTATATTGACAGAGCTGACGAGGGGGAAGAGGAGGAAGAACCCGAAGCTCATGGGCCAGCTCCCACGATCCCCTCCAACACGCTGGTTCTTTCCAAGGAACGTCGTGTTGGTTCAGAAGCCTCGCCTCCCCTGCGGCATAACTCAGAAGCACCGAATCCAGCGCCCAGCCCCCCGAGCACCGAAGCCGAAGAAAGCGAAAACCGGGGCTGGTAGCACACAAGATTTTGCTACTGTGTAACGCCCCAACTTTTTCAACCTTGTTTAGTTGTCCAGATGCAAAAATCAGGGAAAACAAAAACTTTTTTTTCTAGTGTTGACATGTTTTGATTGCAATGTTTCTATGGCTTTGTTTGTTGAGTGATGATTTCTAGTGCTAACTCAAGTATCTCAACCCACATCTTGAAGTCTCAAGAAAAACACTTGCTCTGGCCCCTCCTGTATTACTTTAATCTACTCTCTTCAAAAGTATTTGAACTTTTTGACACAACACAAAATCTCTTTTCTTTTGTCTTTTGACTCAAAGTCTTAATTCAAAAGGTCTTGACAAAATTATTTTATTTAAATTGGCTATGGTCACTTAGTCATAGTATCACAATAGGGGTTTCTAAAATTGTTGTTGACACAAACTATTTGCCAAATGGCATACCCCTACTTTGTGTGACATTAAAATTTTATAAAAGCTTTTATATGCAGCTTTTATTTCCAAAGTAAAAATGGAGTGATCCATATTTTTTTAGTTTTATTCGACTTTGGATCATACTACTCTTCTAAAAACCCTCTCTCATCTCAAAGGTTTCAATTAAACTTTTTTATCTATTTTAAATCAAATAAGAGCCCTAGACAACAAAAATAATTAGAGAACTATTTGATCTGTGATCAAATATCCTTTGCATTTTCTTTGCCACTAATATGTCTCATTTATCTATAAATTTAACATCCCCACCTCATCTAGTATGATCTTGTTAGATGATCATTTGGCCAACAAATGATTAATCACCAATTGTATCTCAACCTCTCCAAGAAAATCCAACTCTATGTTAGAAAACACTCTTGGCCTAACCATCTTATATCTTGATCACCTTCTCTAAATCATCTTACCTAGATCCTACTCTTAGAACCTTATCCTCAAGAAACCCAAACAAATTATCATCTATAAAAAAATAATCTGTCTATTGCCCTATGGTAATGCTCCCAATCCTCAAAATTTGAGTTTCCCTCCAATACATCTAAAACCCTATTCTTCTCTATTTCGACATCCAAAATAATTCTAGTATTATCAAAACTGTTCATTTTATTTTCTCAAATAAAATAGGGAATGTGTGTGGTATTTTATATCACCTTATTTCCACCCAAAAATAATTATGTATATTTAGTTGCTTCGTTTTATTTTATTTTTTTTTGACAAAAAGGTATGTCTATGATACTTATACCTTTTCTTCCTTTTCTTGCTTATTTCTATTTCGAGAAAATCTACTATGCATAGTAATGCAAGTTGAACATTTTGAACTCAAAATACTATCTTGTTGTTCTCAGACATTTTCAAAAACTTTTACAAATTTATTTCCCAATTGGCATTTCTCACAGAAGGTGATCAAAACAAATCTAAATAAAGCCTAAACTTTAATAGTATCCTCTATACATAACACCCTCACTGATCCAACTTCTAGCATCATTGCTTTCACAAATCAAAAATGGGAAATTATGCCATCATGACCTATTTTGTCATCAACATCTTTTTTTTCCTCTCTCTCTATATATATCTAAATCCTTATTAACCATTATCTAATCACCTAGGTGGCAAACCTTTATATGCATTAGCTCCTGATCGACTTGCACTACCCCTCGTGTGCATTGTCCTGCACTTTTGTGATGGGCAAAGGAGAGGCCGGCTATGTACATGCCCTTGCATGTGATCATGCCCATTTCTCTCTCTTTCTCTTCTCACTTCTCTCTCCCATCTTTTCCCAAGCATGCTTGGCCTGTTCGGTCCCCTCCATGTGATTCCTGGCATGTTGGCATGGTAAGAAATGGGCGATAAGAGAGGAGGCCGACCGATCCATCGCATGCGTGTCCAGACTCACATGGGCATCCCTCTCTTCACTCCCAGCCAAACCAGTAGCAGCCCTGCACCTGCACCATCCTTGCACGCCTGCAGACCTCTCTGTCCCCTCTATCTAGCCCTAGTCCCTCTCTCTCTCTCTCTCTCTCTCTCTCTCTCTCTCTCTCTCTCTCTCTCTCTCTCTCTCTCTCGTGTCCCTTCACACTTTCTCTGGCCGCCGTGGTGCCAACGATGGCACGTCTCGTTTTTGAGACGGACACGAATGACCAAACCACCACGCCACGAGCCTCCCATCTTTGACCCTAATCGAACCCAGTCACGTACATGCCTTTGTCGTTGTCCTCCTGGCCGTAATCGACCGGTTCTGGGGCGCCGACATGGTGTCGAGCACTTGGCGGGCGTGTGTTCGGCGTCCTCCGTCTGTGCTGACCGGCCCTCCCCCGACTTGTCCTCTCGCCTCAGGCACCGCCCTGCTTCCCTTCCCTTCCTGGCGCAGCCCGTGCCTCTCCCTTGTCTCACGCGTCTGTCCCGTGCGCCGCCCGCGTTCGCCAATCTCGCGCACACCACCTCTCCTTCCCTCCTGAGCCTCTTATATCCATTCGCAGGCCTACCCTCCCTTGCTCTCACCACACTCCATCTACCCAAACCCCGGTTTAGCTCACCGCAGCACTTGTCTCCGTCTCCGACCGGCACACCACTGCGATCTCCTCCGCGTCCTGAGTTCGGCACAGGCCGCCTCTCAAAGCCCCGACCTCTCCTCTCGATCCATCTCTTCCTCCTGGTGCTCAACCCCTCTTTTATTTTTCCTTTGCATGTAGGGACGCCGGGGAGAGACCTCGTCCTCAACCGTGCCGACGCCCAGCAGGACCTCCGCGAGCACGTCCAGGATGCCACTCATGGCTGTCGTCCGCCCCGACCCCATCATCTTTACCTCCTTGCTGCATTCCTCCTCTTTATCACACACATCTTACCCTGCTCGCATCCTTGTCTGGGCACGCATGCGGAGATTGGCATCGTCAAGTTCGTCTGCCGGTGTCATCGACGTGTCGCCGTCTGGGCGCTCATCAGCTTGCGTGTGTTGCACCCCGGCGCTGCCCTGATCTCCGCCTCTCCTCCGAGACTCTTTTCGCCGTCGCATGCAACCCCCACCGGGCTCGCGAGGGAGATCACCGTCTCTTGTTTCCATCCCGGTCGCTGGCGTTGACATGAAGCTCATCTCCGACTGCAATCTCGACCGAGAGCTCACCTGCACGCCGGAGGAGGTCGAGCCGACCCTCTGCGGCCGTCCCGCATCGCTCCTTCTCCGCCAAGCCACCCTCGGTGAGCCTCCCGATCTTCCCCGTCGCCGTCCAGGTCTCAGTGTGTCGATGTTCTCGCGTTGGCCTAGATGGAAACGACCCTGACCGTCGGATCCCCATCCAGCGCTCGCATGCGGCCTGGCCGCTGCATGGCCACGCGGCCGGCGGTCCCCGCCATGGGCCGTTCAAATCTGCGCCCCCCAGCGCTCCCGCGGCTGATGTCGGGCCGGACCTAGTGGGATCTTGCCAGATCCTATAGTTTTGGCCCGTTTTCCTTTTCTTCAATTTTCTGAGAATAATGTCCTGCTAGATCTGTCCTAGTTTTTAAATCACCAAAAATTCATAACTCAACCAAATGTCTTGATTAAAATTTATATCGGTTTCAACAAATTCCTAACCATCTACACTTGCATGCATGAGTTTTTCCTTTATAGTTTTGCCCTGTTATTTATTTTTCTAAAGTGATGCCCCTGTAGTAATTAAATTTTTCTGGTATTTTTGTAAATCCTTTTTGAGTGAAACTAACTTTGCTGAGTAGTATAAATCAGTAGCTTTATTTTGGTACAGGTCTTGCATGCATGAGTTTGCTATATTTTGCGTGGTTTAAATAATTAGATCTGGACAGTAAGGCATTGTGTGATTTTTGGTTGGAAAAATGAAAAGGTTTTTGCACCAAAACCAAGTGCCTCTGGTAGATATTATGTTAGGGTATAACCAGGTCAGAGGAAATATTTTTGTGAGCTATATTTTATTTCTGGAGATTTTATAACCATAACAGAGTGCCTTTTTAGTATAAAAATTGTGGAAATTAATTTGTAGCTCAGAAAAATGCCAAACCAATTTTGGTAGTTCACATTTGTTTGTTTCTATCAAGTGGTATGTTTGTTACTCGCTTGTTATGCTCTGATCTCTATTTGCCTTGAAAGTGGATTGCTTTAGTTTCTGCCTTGTTAAAATGTTTAAAAATATTTAAAAAGTTATTTGTGTTTGATTCCAGTGCATGTATAATCTACATGTTAATAGCTTCCAGTAGATATCCTATTTGTATTTTTGTGACTCACAGAAAGATTTAGGCCATTTAATTGGTCCCTAAGTCATTTCTGGTTTCATAAAAATCATATCTATTGTTTTAAAAACCCAAATTCAGTGAATCCAATTTCAGTAGCTTTATAAAATAAATCTTTACTCTCTGTGATTTTACCAAAAAAAAATTGTGCATTATTCTGGAGTGGCTTGTTAAATTGATGCTAGTGCTTATATTACCCATAGGAAAATTGTGTTGTGTTTGTTTAATGCTTTTTAATGAACCTTGGCACCAGACCCCTACTGGTGGTTTACAAAGGTCATTAACCACCTTTGTTTGTGAAGGTTATGATGTGTTACGAGGCAGAACCTTTTTAGTTAATGAGTGTTATGTTAAGGCCTTTTTTAGTAACGGTGAAGCTAGTCCTTTTATAAATAAAATGACCATCTTGCCATAGGTGCTGTTTGATTGATTTGTTTAGTGCCTCTGATTGAATGGTTTGCTACTAGGTTAAGTGTGTGGTTTCTTCTATGTCTATGTGTTGATTGTTCTCTTTTATTTTGCGACGTTAGAATGCGAGTACTATCGGAGAAGAAGGAGAGGATCTTGGTGAGGATTTCGAAGAGGAAGGAAGAGCAGACGATTCATGAAGATGAAGTCCAGGGACAAATATCCAACCAAGGCAAGCCACCTCTTGATGCATCTCTGATCCTATATATCTTGCTCTTGCATTACTACAGGTTTTATAAAGTGCATGTCTTTTAATTTTCATGTCGGTGGTTAGTGCCACCCGGAGTTTTATTAATCCACCCTTAGGGTGCAGCCCTCGATGGTACCTACTGACCACATCTCTATTAGTGATGTGGTGCTTATCACCTTGTCATTCTTGTCGCCATTTTTCGAAGAAGAATTGGACTATAGGTTGGGAGCCCTGGAAAAATGATTATGAAAAATGTTTTCCTGAAAAGAAGTTTTCGAAAACCTTGGAATGGGGTAGCCTTGCCCAAGTGTGGTTTTATGAAAGATAAAGAGATTTATGAAAGATAATGCTGGAGGCAAATGGAGATGAAAAGTTGTTTTCGAAAAACCTTGGTGCCCATAGTACGAAACCGGACCTAGCCAGTACAACCACATTACCCTTTAGTGGGAGGGGGCGTAGCGTAGTAGTTTTTCTCGCCTTAGTTTGGGTCCTGCAAATGTAAGGGGTAGTCCGAACATGGACACCTATCGACCGTGGCCTCCCCGATGAATCAAGGACGCCTTTCCATTGCGTATCAATGGCAGGGGTACAACCTATGAGCTCCCATTGAATAATGCCCCGCAACTGGTCGCGGCATTCCGGAGGATCGATCTGGTCGGGGAATTTGCTACTCCTAGGAAAAAGACCCCTCCGACTCTGTTGTTGGGAGGTACAACTCTGGGCAGCATGTCTTAGGCTAAGGCGAGCAGGCGAAAACTACGATCGGGTACTTGTCGTGGCATATGTTATTATGCAGGGATGATGCCCACACGATGAGTATTCGGATCTTGTGGGGAAAGTGTACAACCTCTGCAGAGTGTAAATCTATTCGAATAGCCGTGTCCGCGGTTATGGACATGGGAATGGCGGTACGTGGCATTAGAGGAAAGTTTTGGTTTATAAAGTGTTTTATCAAAAAAATGTTTCAGGAATAGGATGCCAGTGGGACTGGTGGGAAAATGTACCTGGGAGGTACGGTGGAAAGTTGGAGAAGTTGTTCTGGTCATACTGAGATGGCCGGAAAGAAAAATGGTCACCCTTACCTATTAGTCATCAAAAGAAAAACTTGTTTTCAAAAAGGTTTTCAACAAGGATATTGAGATGTCATACTCCCGAGAGGAACCACCTCTCGCTCCTTATCGCCCTAGTTTAGTGCATGTTCCTTGCTACTACCAAATTGCATATCCTTTACTTCTCTCTAAGGTGGTTTGCGAGTACAATTCATAATGTACTCATGGCTTTGTCCCTGACTATTTACTTGGCCAGACTTGGTGGAAATCCTACAGAAGAAGAAGGAGTCAACGACGTCTATGCGAGCTAGGAACGTCTTCCCAGTCAGTTGCCTGTAGGGTTATGGCATGACTTGGGCTATGCGAACGCTTTCGTGTGAAGTATTTCCGCTGTGTGACTGTTGATCTCCTGCCATTGCGGCTCTTATCACTACAAGAAAAGTTCTGATAGACAACGTCTCAAAATCGTCCGCTAAGGGGTATTTTTCGTCGCCTATGGGCCTAACCCGACGATATGGGTTCTGTTGTGGAAACTGCGTCACGCAAAGTCCTACGACGATTTTTTCGGTCCGTCGCGCTTGGGCGCCCTTCCGCCACGGAAAATCGGACCGTTGCCCAAGTGTTTCCGGGAGCCCGTTGACCGCCGACGTCATGCAACCGACACGTGGCGTACGCCGTTAACCGGCGCTTAACGGCGTTAACCGGCCGAAACCCCGTGGTAGATGGTAGACCCACACGAGGCCCGCCACATCTTAAGCGGGCCGACCCATTAAGTTTGCGGGCCGGGCCAGCTGACTTAGTTTGACCGGTCAACTATATAGCCGGGCTGGTCCATTAGTTACGTGGGCCGGGCCTAACCTCTAAGGTTGACTGGTCAAAACTTTAATGGGCCGGCCCACTAAGCATGTGGGCCGGGCCGAATGCACTCGTTTGACCGGTCAACAGCCAAAAGGGCCGGCCCACAAGACATGTGGGACCCACTTTCCTGTTATCGGGCCGGCCCATTTACCAAGTGGGGTCCACCTTAAAGCAAGTGGGCCGGCCCAAGAAGGTATTGGGCCGACCCAATTAGCACGTGGGTCCCACTTTCCTGCTATCGGGCCGGCCCATTTAGTACGTGGGGTCCACATTAGATCAAATGGGCTGGCCCAACAAGCCAGTGGGTCGGGCCAAAAGCACAGGTGGGTCCCACTTTCCTGTTAAAAGGCCAGCCCATTTAGTACGTGGGGTCCACCATATAGCAAGTGGGCCGGCCCAACAAGATAGTGGGCCGGGCCAAAAGCACAGGTGGGTCCCACTTTCCTGTTAAATGGCCGGCCCATTTAGTATGTAGGGTCCACCATATAGCAAGTGGGCCGGCCCAGCAAGATAGTGGGCCGGGCCAAAAACACAGTGGTTCCCACTTTCCTCTTAAAGGGCCGGCCCACTTAGTATGTGGGGTCCACCATATAGCAAATGGGCCGGCCCAACAAGATAGTGGGCCGGGCCAAAAGCACAGGTGGGTCCCACTTTCCTGTTAAAGGGCCGGCCCATTTAGTATGTGGGGTCCACCATATAGCAAGTGGGCCGCCCAACACGCTAGTGGGCCGGGCCAAAAGCACATGTGGGTCCCACTTTCATCTTAAAGGGCCGACCCATTTAGTATGTGGGGTCCACCATGTAGCAAGTGGGCCGGCCCAACAAGATAGTGGGTCGGGCCAAAAGCACAGGTGGGTCCCACTTTCCTGTTAAAGGGCCGGCCCATTTAGTATGTAGGGTCCACCATATAGCAAGTGGGCCGGCCCAGCAAGATAGTGGGCCGGGCCAAAAACACAGTGGGTCCCACTTTCCTCTTAAAGGGCCGGCCCATTTAGTATGTGGGGTCCACCACAAAAGCAATTGGGCTGGCCCAACTAGTTAGTGGGTCGGCCCAGTAGTTGGTGGGGTCCACCTTAAAGCAAGTTATGATGGCTACATCTACAGAGCAGGGAATGCAAACCAAAATGTTCAATCGCTTAAAGTTAGCAATGAACTAGAAAATAGCAAGGTGTTACGGTCATAGCTAGGAATGAACTAAAAGAGCTTCAGACAAACAAGCATCCGAACCCGTAACATGGCGCTAAAACAAGGGACTTACATTAGGAGAATCACTCCGTGGGAGTCACAGCAGATCTTCCCGGGGTT
>NC_061511.1:110542707-110678589 GCF_022539505.1 Lolium rigidum
TTATCGTTCATACAGGCTGACATGTGGGACCTATGAGCCAGCAGAGTCCTCAATGTTTCAAAGGCGGCAGGGGATCAAAAGAAAAAGGAAATAGCCAAAAATCAGAGTGTGAAAAAAACCAAGAAAATGAACTTTTATAGTACATAGAGGATGACATGCGGGTCCCATGAGCCTGCAGGTTCCTCAACGTTTCAAACGTGGCATGAGATCGCAAGAAAAAGGCAAGTGACCAAATATCAGGAGCCAAAAATATTCAAGAAAAGAAACTTGATTGTACACAGAGGATGACATGCGGGTCCCATTTAGCAGCAGCGGTATCACCGTTTGAGAGGCTGCACGGGATCGAAAGAAAAAGCCAAGTGACCAAATATCAGGAGCCAAAAATAATCCAAGAAAAGAAATTTTATTGTACATAGAGGATGACATGCGGGTCCCATTTTGCAGCAGCGGTCTCAACGTTTCCAAGGCGGCACAGGACCAAAAGAAAAATGAAGTAGCCAGAAATCAGGGGGTGAAAAAAATCCAAGAATTAAAGATTTCAATTGGGCTGCATCTGGCCGTCTAGGCCTTCGAACTATCCTGCTGGGCCTTTTGACTCGTACAATTTCAGTCCACTCCAAAACAGGAAAGTTCGGATTTTTCTAAAAAAAAACAGGAAAGACCTATGCTTCGCAAAAACAAAAAACAAGGAGATTCAACATATAAGTTTGTTTATGTAAAAATAAATATTTAATTTATCCGTTTGCAATAGCTCAGAGCGCAATACACTGTTTATTGTCTGCAAATAATCAAGATATCACATGTTTCTTGTACGGGGAGGCTGACATCGTGGACCCATGAGCCAGCAGCGTCGTCAACGTTTTAAAGGCGGCAGGGGATGGAAAGAAAAGATATACTCCGTACCAGAAATCTGTTGGTAAAAAATCCAAGAAAAGAAACATTTTCGTACTGAGAGGATGACATGCGGGACCCATGAGGCAGCAGCATCCTCAGCGTTTATTGTTCATAGAGGCTGACATGTGGGACCCGTGAGCCAGCGGCGTCCTCAACGTTTTAAAGGCGGCAGGAGATCGAAAGAAAAAATAAGCCAAAAATCATTTGGTAAACAAAATCCAAGAAAAAGAAACATTTACCGTTCTGAGAGGATGACATGCGGGACCCATGAGGCAGCAGCATCCTCACTATTTCAAGGCGGCAGGGGATCAAAAGAAAAAAAAGGAAATATCCAGAAATTAATTAGGGGTTCAAAATAATCCATCAAAGGAAACTTTTATTGTTCATAGAGGATGACATGTGGGACTGACCTGCCAACAGCGTCCTCATCGTTGCAAAGGGGGCAGGGGATCAAAAGAAAAAGGCAAATAGCCAGAAATTAGGGGTCAAAAATAACTCCAAGAAAGGAAACTTTTATTGTTCGTAGAGGATGACATGCGGGACCCATGAGCCAGCAGCTTACTCAACGTCTCAAAGGCGGCATGAGATCGAAAGAAAAAGGCAAGTGACAAAATATCGGGAGCCAAAGATAATCCAAGAAAATAAACTTTATTTTACATAGAGGATGACATGCGGGTCCCATTTAGCAACGAGCGGTCTCAATGTTTCAAATGCGGCTTGAGATCAAAAGAAAAAGAAAGTTGATTGTACATAGAGGATGACATGCGGGTCCCATGAGTCGGCAGCTTACTCAACGTTTCAAAGGCTGCGAGGGATCAAAAGAAAAAGGAAATAGCCAAAATTCGGAGGGTGAAAAAAAAATCAAGAAAATAAACTTTTATAGCACATAGAGGATGACATGCGGGTCCCATGAGCCACCAGGTTCCTCAACCTTTCAAGGCATGAGATCGAAAGAAAAAGGCAAGTGACCAAAAATCAGAGGGTGGAAAATAATCCAAGAAAAGAAACTTTTATTGTACATACAGGATGACATGCGGGTCCCATTTTGCAGCAGCGGTCCCAACGTTTCAATGCGACTTGAGATCAACAGAAAAAGAAAGTAGCCAGAAATTAGGGTGCCAAAAAAATCCTACAAAAAAAAGTTGATGGACATAGAGGATGACATGCGGGTCCCATGAGCCAGTAGGTTCCTCATCGTTTCAAACGTGGCATGAGATCGAAAGAAAAAGGCAAGTGACCAAATATCAGGATCCAAAAATAATTCAAGAAAAGAAACTTGATTGTACATAGAGGCTGACATGTGGGACCTATGAGCCGACAGAGTCCTCAACGTTTCAAAGGCGGCGGGGGATCAAAAGAAAAAGGAAATAGCCAAAAATCAGAGGGTGAAAAAAAACCAAGAAAATGAACTTTTATAGTACATAGAGGATGACATGCGGGTCCCATAAGCCAGCAGGTTCCTCAACGTTTCAAACGTGGCATGAGATCGAAAGAAAAAGGCAAGTGACCAAATATGAGGAGCCAAAAAGAATTCAAGAAAAGAAAGTTTTATAGTACATAGAGGATGACATGCGGGTCCCATTTAGCAGCAGCGGTCTCAACGTTTCCAAGGCGGCAAGGGATCAAAAGAAAAAAGGAAGTAGCCAGAAATCAGGGGGTCAAAAAAATCCAAGAATAGAAAGAATCTTGGTTCATAGAGGATGACATGCGGGACCCATGAGTGCCAAAAATAATCCAAGAACAGAAATTTTATTGTACATAGAGGATGACATGCGGGTCCCATTTTGCAGCAGCGGTCTCAACGTTTCCAAGGCGGCACAGGACCAAAAGAAAAATGAAGTAGCCAGAAATCAGGGGTGAAAAAAAATCCAAGAAGAAAGATTTCAATTGGGTTGCATCTGGACATCTTAGCCTTCGAACTATCCTGCTTGGCCTTTTGACTCGTACAATTTCAGCCCACTCCAAAACAGGAAAGTTCAGAATTTTCTAAAAAAAACAGGAAAGTCCTATGCTTCAGAAAAACAAAAAAAAACAAGGAGATTCAACATATAAGTTTGTTTATATAAAAATAAAGATTTATTTTATCCGTTTGAAATAGCTCAGAGCGTAATACACTGTTTATTGTCTGCAAAATAATCAAGATATCACATGTTTGTTGTACGGGGAGGCTGACATCGGGGACCCATGAGCCAGCAGCATCGTCAACGTTTTAAAGGCGGCAGGGGATGGAAAGAAAAAATAAACCAAAAATCTATTGGTAAAAAATCCAAGAAAAGAAACATTTTCGTTCTAAGAGGATGACATGCGGGACCCATGAGGCAGCAGCATCCTCAGAGTTTATTGTTCATAGAGGCTGACATGTGGGACCCGTGAGCCAGCGGCGTCCTCAACGTTTTAAAGGCTGCAGGAGATCGAAAGAAAAAATAAGCCAAAAATCGTTTGGTCAACAAAATCCAAGAAAAGAAACATTTACCGTTCTGAGAGGATGACATGCGGGACCCATGAGGCAGCAGCATCCTCAACGATTTCAAGGCGGCAGGGGATCAAAAGAAAAAAATGAAATATCCAGAAATTGATTAGGGGTTCAAAATAAATCCATCAAAGGAAACTTTTATTGTTCATAGAGGTTGACATGTGGGACCGACCTGCCAACAGCGTCCTCATCGTTTCAGAGGGGGCAGGAGATCAAAAGAAAAAGGCAAATAGCCAGAAATTAGGGGTCAAAAATAATTCCAAGAAAGAAAACTTTTATTGTCGTAGAGGATGACATACGGGACCCATGAGCCAGCAGCTTAGTCAACGTTTCAAAGGCGGCATGAGATCGAAAGAAAAAGGCAAGTGACCAAATATCAGGTGCCAAAAAAATCCAAGAAAAGAAAGTTTTATTGTACATAGAAGATGACATGCGGGTCCCATGAGCCAGCAGGTTCCTCAACGTTTCAAACGTGCCATGAGATCGAAAGAAAAAGGCAAGTGACGAAATATCAGGATCCAAAAATAATTCAAGAAAAGAAACTTGATTGTACATAGAGGCTGACATGTGGGACCTATGAGCCAGCAGAGTCCTCAACGTTTCAAAGGCGGCAGGGGATCAAAAGAAAAACGAAATAGCCAAAAATCAGAGGGTGAAAAAAAACCAAGAAAATGAACTTTTATAGTACACTAGGAAATTTGCCCGTGCGTTGCTACGGCTGATTTTTGTTGAATATTCTAGATGTCCAATAGATGCCAGGATTTCCGATTTCACAAAACGCCGTGACTCAAATGGGTTAGCTTCAAGGTTGGCGGTGCCGCCGCCTCAGCTACCCATAGGAGCATTGCGTAGTAATACATAACACATGGAAGCTACATTGATGAATCTACCGTGTGAAATTAGCAAAATATATGACACATTCCATGGCCTAGTTGCAGAAGTAGTGACCGTCATCCGCCACACGAACCAAACAATGGGCATGAGCACCGTCTCCATGATAGATAGTTCGTAACCCGTGTAGCTACTCTTCGCGATGCCAACAACTGCCTCGCTGATGACCTTTGGATCTACATTGTCATCACCTCGTGGCGCTCTAGCAGCGGCATAGGTGCCTCTCTTCTCGTGATGATTCAATATGGCCAAAGAAGGAGTATGTCTGTTTCCAAATGCTAGGTTGTTGTGCTAGGTGGCAGCTGCATCGGAAGTTAGTGGCGCTAACGTGTGGCGTCTCAGAAGTCGGAAGTCTAGTTGTGTGCTCGATTCGTAGGAAAGTAGGAGTGAAAATCAATTAGGAAACTAAGACTAAAAGGGTTGCTAAATTTGCTATATGTACAATTGTTTTAGTTAAACTGGGCCAAGGTTTCATGCTAGATGGTCAATATTCTGTCTATAAATAGTACGAGTTTTTTTTTTAATCTAGATGTATCTAAAAAGTAAATAGCGTCTAGATATATCTAGATTGAGACAAATCTCACACGTCTACTTATAGATAGAGCTAATATTACTATTATACTCCATCAGCCCCACAAAAGTTGTCTCAGTCTGGTCTAAATTTAGGTGTATCTGTACACTAAATTAAACACCTCAAAATTTTGACAAATTCGAGATATCTTTTATGAAACACAGGCAATATATTATGATTAAATCTTCATGATTTTTTCACTCGAGCAAATTTAGTCGGTCGATGTACTGATGTTTAGCTAACAATGATGCTTCTTTTCTCATACACTCACCGATCCATATGATACGTTACGTTTTTTTTCTTCTTCCGTGCTTATGTATTCAGAGTCGCACAAATCAGCAGCCTCATACAGAATAGAAGAGATGGACATCAGCGCTCAGCACGTGAGGGCAAACGAACGCTCTCACAACGTGTGTGCCCGCAGCCTCGAAATGGTGGGACCCATGCAACCCAGCCCAGTCAACTTCCATCTTTCCCCACCACGAAAAATATCCCCTTTCTCTACATACAGATCGATCTCCTTCCACCAAGTCCTCTCTCCAATCCTTAGTTCTTTTCTTCAAATCCGTGCCATCCCGAATTAGATCTTCATGTGCGGGAGTTCTTGGGAGGAGCCGAGACGTACCTATGGGGCGCGGCCGCTGGAAAAGGCTTGGGCGGAGCAGAGGTGCGGTGTTGGGCTAGATCCTAGGAAAAATCGAGCTGCGGCATCGGGCGTGGTTCTGGGCGGAGAAAGGAGACATCGCCGGGCTTTAGAGCGGAGCCGGGGAGCCTCGTCCGGATCTTGCGCGCATCGTCAGACCAGGTCGCGTCGTGGTCGCGAATCTCCACTGCAGCGTTAGGCTTTGTTCACTTTGCTCAGGGAGGACGCGGGTGTTGGTGTCATGTGGAGCGGACGTCCCGCCTATGCAACGACAGCTTCTTTGCAAGAAGGCTCGTTGGGGACTATGGCGGACCGTGCGGCCATGGAGGAGGGTAGTGGGGAGCCCAACAACGCTATGGGAAGTTAGCTGGAGGGCGAACGAAGCGATGCAACTCGAAGTGAAAAAAACGTTTCGGGGTGACTTGGCGGTGGCAGCACAACGTAATAGTCCAAACCTTGCAGGGGTAAAACCGGAAATAAAAATGACGACCGAGGGAGAAACCCTTTTTGCTTTATTATTAGGTATAGATAGAGGATGACATGCGGGTCCCATGACCCTGCAGGTTCCTCAACGTTTCAAACGTGGCATGAGATCGAAAGAAAAAGGCAAGTGACCAAATATCAGGATCCAAAAATAATTCAAGAAAAGAAAGTTTTATAGTACATAGAGGATGACATGCGGGTCCCATGAGTCAGCAGCTTACTCAACGTTTCCAAGGCGGCAGGGGATCAAAAGAAAAAGGAAATAGCCAAAAATCAGAGGGTGAAAAAAAATCCAAGAAAATAAACTTTTATAGCACATAGAGGATGACATGCGGGTCCCATGAGCCAGCAGGTTCCTCAACGTTTCAAACGTGGCATGAGATCGAAAGAAAAAGGCAAGTGACCAAATATGAGGAGCCAAAAATAATTCAAGAAAAGAAAGTTTTATAGTACATAGAGGATGACATGCGGGTCCCATTTAGCAGCAGCGGTATCACCGTTTGAGAGGCTGCACGGGATCGAAAGAAAAAGGCAAGTGACCAAATATGAGGAGCCAAAAATAATTCAAGAAAAGAAAGTTTTATAGTACATAGAGGATGACATGCGGGTCCCATTTAGCAGCAGCGGTATCACCGTTTGAGGGGCGGGACGGGATCGAAAGAAAAAGTCAAGTGACCAAATATGAGGTGCCAAAAATAATTCAAGAAAAGAAAGTTTTACAGTACATAGAGGATGACATGCGGGTCCCATTTAGCAGCAGCGGTATCACCGTTTGAGAGGCGGCAGGGGATCGAAAGAAAAAGGCAAGTGACCAAATATGAGGTGCCAAAAAAAACTCCAAAAAAGAAAGTTGATTGCACATAGAGGATGACATGCGGGTCCCATTTAGCAGCAGCGGTCTCAACGTTTCCAAGGCGGCAAGGGATCAAAAGAAAAAGGAAGTAGCCGGAAATCGGGGGTCAAAAAAAAATCCAAGAATAGAAAGAATTTTGGTTCATAGAGGATGACATGCGGGACCCATGATCCCGCATCGTAAACGGCTCGATCGGAGAGCGTTGAACGAGATGGCGCGATCGAGAAAAAAAACAATGCCAGAGAGGCTGCCATCTGGGCCCTACATCCCTCGGCGGTGCGGATTTGCGTTGACTCGGCCGGCGAACCCGAGATTTCGAGATGAACCACGTCCCGGGCCACCATACGCCACGATTTGGCCGTTTTCGTCGGGCTAGGTGGCCTCAAAAACGAGAAAAAAAACGTTTTGACATGCACAACGGAGAGACCAAAAATCGTTGGCCTTGGTACACCAGCAACCACGGCGCGACTTCAACTTCGTCGGCCATGGCAACTTTTCTTGTAGTGTATGTAAGTATTGGTCATATGACCTGTTGTAATATTTTTATTCGGTATTGTAATGGATGATGTATTTGATACCAGTTCGGTTATGCTTTTGATACGTCCAAAACGTATCTACTTTCCCGAACACTTTTGCTATTGTTTGGCCTCTAATTTGTGTATTTTGGATGCAACTAACACGGACTAACGCTGTTTTCAGCAGAATTGCTCCGGTGTCTCGTTTTTGTGCAGAAATCCAACTTTCGGGAAAAACCTCGGAATTTATGCAGAAGGCCCTATTTTCCCAGGAAACTAACGGAGCCAGAAGGGCAATTGAAGTGGAGGCCCGAGGGCCCCACACCATAGGGCGGCGCGGCCCAGGGGGGGCCCGCGCGGCCCTGTGGTGTGGCCCCCTCGGCCGGCCTCCGACGCCCTCCTTCGGACTACTTATCGGCCTCGACCTAAAACGCCTGGGGAGAAGTCGAAGTCGCCGAAACCCTCCGAACGCCGCCACATCGCGAAACTCCGTCGCGGGAGCCGAAGTCTCCGTTCCGGCACTCCGCCGGGACGGGAATTGGAGGAGATCATCACCGCCATCACCGCCAACGCCTCTCCATCAACCAGCAATGTTTCCCCCATCCATGTGTGAGTAATTCCCCCGCTGTAGGCCGAAGGGGATGGTAGGGACTGGATGAGATTGGTCATGTAATAGCATAAGATTGTTAGGGCATAGTGCCTAGTGTCCGTAGATGGTACTTTTATGATATTGTTGCAACTTGTTATGCTTAATGCTTGTCACTAGGGCCCGAGTGCCATGATCTCAGATCTGAACATGTTATTGATTCATGAAGATATTCGTTGTTTATGATCTTACCTGCAAGTTGTATACACATGTCGCTGTCCGGAACCAATGGCCCCAAAGTGACAGAAATTGGGACAACCGGAGGGAATGGCAGTGATGTGAGGATCACATGTGTTCACGGAGTGTTAATGCTTTGCTCCGGTACTCTATTAAAAGGAGTACCTTAATATCCAGTAGTTTCCCTTGAGGCCCGGCCGCCACCGGCTGGTAGGACAAAAGATGTTGTGCAAGTTTCTCATTGCGAGCACGTACGACTATAATTGGAACACATGCCTATTGATTGATTAGTACTTGGATACCGTTTTATTATTATCCGCAAATGCCCTGCTATGATTGTTACATGAGTTTCTCTCATCCATGCAACGCCCGTCATCCATCCCCGTGCCTACGATATTTTAATCCTGCTGTTTACTAAAATCACTACTCGCTGTCTTTGTTACTCTGTCTCTGTTATTTCACTATCGCTACTACTATAAAATTGTTACTATCGATAAACTCTTGCGAGCAAGTCTGTTTCAGTGCAGCTGAATTGACAACTCCGTTGTTAAGGCTTTCAAGTATTCTTTGTCTCCCCTTGTGTCGAATCAATAAATTGGGTAATACTTCCCTCGAAGACTGTTGCGATCCCCTATACTTGTGGGTCATCAAGACTATTTTCCGGCGCCGTTGCCGGGGAGCATAGCTTTATTTGGAAGTTCACTTGGATTAATATTGTTCGCTGCAAATTCTCCATCATGGGTAAACCTCGCGATACTAAGATCGCCATATTACCATCCACTACAAGAAAAGGTACAATTCGAGTACCTCCGCTACACTTGATTCACCATCTGTGATTGATAAACTTGTTTCACCGCCACATGCTTCGCATGCGGGTACATCTGCTGAATCTGAACACTCTCATAATATTGATAATGTTTCTGCTGTGCTTGATGATAGTGGTTCATTGGGAACTTTTCTAGATGCTTCCATTGCTAGGTCTAGACAAATTGAAAATGCTGAAATTCCTGATGTTACTACACCTGTTAATTCACCTGAACTTGAATACTCTAGTGATGATCTTGATGAAGATTATGTGGAACTTGATGATGATTTTATTGAAAAATGCCATGCTACTACAGATGCAAGAAAAATTAAAAAGTTGCTTGCGGAACATACTCGTTAGATATAAACTGTCTCCCGATCCTAAATTTGCCACATCTCCTATAAACATTAGGGATAAAGATTATGATTTTTCTCTTGATCTATCTCATATAGCTATTGTTGAGAAAACACCCTTTTGTGGTACTGAAAAAGAAAGTGCTTGTTGAACACATGACTGAGTTATCTACTTTGAGTAGCTTGTTTTCCGATGATGTTAAGAAGCGTACTTACTTTGTTGCTAAAATCTTTCCATTCTCATTAAAGGATGACGCTAAAACTTGGTATAATAGTTTGCCACCTGGTTCTATTAAAAGTCCAAAAGAATTACTTGCTGTTTTCTTTCGGAAATACTTTCCTGCTAGTGCTCAACATGCTGCTTTGCAGAGAGTTTATAATTTTTATCAAGGAGATGAAGAGAAATTGCTCGAGGCTTGGGCAAGATTTTGCTCTCTTATTAGAGCTCGCCGACCATGATTTAGAAAAGCATGATTTACTTGATATATTTTATAGTGGACTAACCATTGAGTCTAGGGCATACCTGGATAGTTGTGCTGGTTGTGTTTTCAGGAAAAGAACTCCAGACGACGCTGAAGAATTATTGGCTAAAATAGGCCGGAATTATGATGATTGGAATACGCCTGAATCAACTCCAACGCCAATAGTGAAGAAGAGGGGTTTAATTAAATTGAATGATGAAGATATGAGGGAAGCCAAGAAGTCTCTCAAGGAGAAAGGTATTAAATCTCAAGATGTGAAGAATCTACCTCCTATAGAAGATATATGTGAGATAATTCCCCCTTCATCCATGATTGAGGTAAACTCGCTTCAACGCTTTACTAGGGAAGATATTCCGTATTCGAAACCTCCTGCACAATGCTTAGATGAGTTTGATAATTATATTGTTAAGCAAGAAAATTTTAATATGAGAGTAGAGAATCATCTAATGGAAAATTCTCAAGCTATTAGTCAATTGCATGATATTGTGGAGAGAACCTCCAATGATGTTAAGATGCTTGTTAAACATTTTCATATGATTCAAACTCAAATTGATCAACTCACTAAAGTGCAAAATGACTTGTTAGGAAATAATGCTAAAGAAAAACAAGCTTATGAAGTAACAACTAGAGGTGGTGTCTCTACCCAGGATCCTCTATATCCTGAAGGGCATCCCAAAAGAATTGAACAAGATTCTCAACGCATTGAACCTAGAGCTCATTCTAAGAAGAAAAAGAAGAAGAAACATAAAAATGTTGTAGAATCCTCTGAACCTGCTAATGATCCTAATAGTATTTCTATTTCTGATGCTGAAACTGAAAGTGGTAATGAACATGATAATGATAAAGATAATGATAAGAATGATACACCTGATAAAGAAGAGGTTGAAGAAGAGCCTGAAAAGCATGCTAAAAATAAAAAGTATACTAAAGAAGATTTTATTACTGAGAAACATGGTAATGAAAGAGAACCTTGGGTGCAAAAGCCAATGCCTTTTCCTGCTAAGAAACTAAAATCAAAGGAAGAGGAACACTATAATAAATTTTGTGATTGGATGAAACCTTTATTCTTGCAAATCCCTTTGATCGATGCTATTAAATTGCCTCCTTATTCAAAGTATATGAAAGATATTGTTACTAACAAAAGGAAAATCCCCAATGAGGAAATTTCCACTATGCTTGCTAATTACTCTTTCAATGGCAAAGTTCCAAAGAAGTTGGGCGACCCGGTATACCTACTATTCCTTGTTCTATTAAGAATAATTATGTTAAAACTGCTCTATGTGACTTGGGAGCCGGTGTTAGTGTTATGCCTTTTTCTCTTTATAAGAGACTTTACTTAGATAAGTTGATACCTACTGATATATCTTTGCAAATGGCTGATAAATCTACTGCTATTCCTGTTGGTATATGTGAGAATGTTCCTGTTCAAGTTACTACTAACTGCTTGATATTAACTGATTTTGTTGTGTTGGAAATGCCGGAAGATGATAATATGTCTATTATTCTTGGGAGACCTTTTCTTAACACCGCAGGGGCTGTTATTGATTGCAATAAAGGAAAGGTTACTTTCAATGTTGATGATAAGGAACACACCGTCTATTTCCCCAAGAGGATTGAAAAAGCGTGCGGAGTTAATACTATCTCTCATGTGAGAACTATCAAAGTGGGAACCATCGATTGTCCTATATATGAGCCTAAAGAAGAATATCAAACTCTTGTTATTGGATCCATATCAATACAATTCAAGGTAACATGATTGATTTGAGGTTTATTTCTTCATATGCTATGTAAAATTTATTTGGTGGCAAGACTTGATCAACCTTGTTAACAAATACTTTTTATATGCATAGAGGAGGTAAACAACATATCTTTCTTCCTCCACTTGCTCTAGTTGCTGTAGCACTTTTAATTTGTAAAGTTCTTTGGTTATTTGAAGATTTCAGAAATTTTCCTGGCCAGTAATAATAAACTTAATACCCAGAAAATGTGCATTTTTCAAAGTTTTCAAAAATTCGCGAAAATTATACCGTTGGTCCTATTTTTCGACGAGGCACCTGGGAGCACCAGAGGATGACCTGTGGGGCACCGGAGGGCGCCACACCACTGGCCGGCGCGGCCAAGGAGGTGGCCGCGCCACCATGTGGTGTGGGCTCCCCTCTGCCCCACTTCGTCATCTCTTTCGCCCAGAACACTCTCTCTCCCGAAAAAACTCGAACACATTTCCTCTCACTCGCGTTTCTGCTCAAGAACTCCAGATTTCTCGATCTCTTTGCTCAGCTCAGATTTCCTGCTGAAATTTGGCACATTTGCTCCTTGGTATGTGACTCCTCCACCCATCCAAGTAGAATTTTGTTTGGTTGAGTATATCTTGAATATTTTGCTGCTGTAGGTAACATGTTTGGTGAGCTTGCATGCTTGTTCTAATTGGTAGAAATTAGTTTTGATGCATGATTAGTACTCTAGCAAGTTCCTATGGTAGTTTCCCTCAATTATATGTCACCAAATCAAGTTTTATATTGTTTGTTAAAAATTTCAGAAAATGAAGAAGTTCAAATTTGGAGAATTGTTCAAGAAGGGAACAACCAGCACCGGGAGGCCTTCTAGGTCCTCCACCCAAATTAGGCGGTCGTACAACGAGGACATCCTCGCGCCTAGCTTCGCGCCCGAAGAGGACAACGGTCCTCCTAATGCTTCTACTTTTCCATGTTATGATTTTCTAAGGAATGCAGGGATACTGGAGGATTTCTTAACCCTTGTCAACAGGGCAGGGTTAACCACCTATATGGGCGATGAAAGGGAGCAATACTACTTGCTCACCAAGACCTTCGTCGAGAGTTTCCAGTTCAACAACAAACAATATGAGCCAACGGTTGCGTTCAGGATCTATGGTAATACTGTGACTATGCCGTTGAAGGATTTTTGTTGTGCCTTGGATATTGCCCTTGTAGGTACAGCAAGTAGGATTGATGACAACCCCCGGGACTTGCTGGAGCTCTACCGAGGGATTACCGATGATGATTGTCGCACCATTCAGCGGGGCAAGATAAGGAACATTCAACTCCCCGCCATTAAATATTTTGCATACTACATTGCTACTAGCATTCTTGGTAGGGAGAACACTAGTAATATCTCTAGCTACCATCTTGCTTTCTTGAACATTGCACTTAGTGGACAAACATCCTATCACCTTGGTGCTCTTATTGCTCACCGCCTGTCTACCAGGGGGCCTATTTTTGGAGGAACCATTGCACTGCGTGTTTTAACATTTCTTAATCTTCCTATTGATCCTAATGATGTGCCATTGGCCCCTAGGAGACTCGATATTACTGCTATGAAGAGTCATCATTTTGTTACAACTGACTCTGCTTTAGATAATATGGTATATAGAATGTTGTTTTCTGACGGGGATGAGAAAGAAATTCCTCTTCCCCAACCAGGTTTGCTCAGTATTGACAGGCAATCATGGTCGTGCACTAAGGAGGAGGTGGATGAACATATGAAGATACAAGAGTTCCACCAGCAACATGACTCCGAGGACGTCGGGACCTCCTACGACCACACCGTCACATATCCGGGTGCTTCTTCTAGCACATACCCGGAATACGACCCATCTTCATATTACGGAGATACTACTTCATGGGATCGATGGGATTGAACTCCACTTAGGCCAAAAGCCTAAGCTTGGGGGAGGTATACCGGCATCACTCATTCTTTGCATATTATGATTGCTGGATACTTGTATATACTTGTTTAGTCTCTTCGAGTGGTTTTCTAATGAGAGGAAGATGATGTTTGGGGAAGTGCTGCCTGAAAACAGATTCTGTGCTGTTACCGTAAAAATTCGTGTGCCCAGCCAGAACGTTATTTTGAGTTGCAAATTTTTGTGCATGTTCCCCAGGTTGTTATCTAACTTTCATTAGTTTAACACTTTTTGAACTGAGCAACGTAAGATTTTTGTAAAAATCGATTTCTGTACTGCTGTCAGGTTTTGGCAGATTTCTGCCATCTCGCTTTTCCGTGTTCCTTTTAGTTTGCTATTTCTTGTTTTTGCTTTGTTCCTTTCCAAAACACAAAAAGACCAAAAATATTTCTGTTGTTTCTCTTCACCATTTGTTTGCTTTGGTTTCTTGCATTTGTTTCGCTTTATTTGCTATTGCTAGTTTGCTATAAGAAAACCCAAAAAGATTTTGCTTTGTTTGCTTGTTTCCTCTTGTTCTTATTTGCAATTTGAAAACACCAAAAATATTTGCTGTTCTTCTTTGGTTTGTAAAGTTCTTTATGAGTTCAATGGTCTTCGGTGGCTGGAGCGTGGTTTTCATTTCATATTATCCAAGCTACACAAGTGAAAAGGCAATAATGACGATCTACGACAATCTGATTGTGGTGAGAGGCTGGTATGAACTCTATTTGTTTTCATTTTTGTACATATACTCATCCATGTGAGCATGCTTAGTTGGTTCATGTGAGGTATATGTTATTTAAGAAAGTCTAGTAGTTCATGATCTCTCATGATTAGCTCCAACCTATTAATATGAGTAGCATGTCATGGATGTTTGCTTGCATTGTTTTATTCATAAGTAAGTATGGCATTGTGGTATCCTCCTCTGAATAATTCATTTATATCGACTTGGCACATGCTCACGCATGCATATGACTAAACAAGAGTCAATTAAGCCTCAATGATTTACATTGCTTCAGAGTTCTTGTATCACTTTTATGCCTCAGTTAATTTATTTTGCCGCAAGCATGATTATGACGATTCTTGCTCTCTTGATTTGTCGCTCCCTAGTCTTTTTGCTAGCCTTCACTTGTACTGAGCGGGAACGCTGCTCGTGCTTCCAAACACATGAAAACCAAGTTATTCCAGAGTGTCCACCATAAATACCTATGCATGGCATTTCAAACCATTCCAAGTAAATTCTCATGCGCTACCTTTAAAACCTTCAAAATGCTTCTTAATTTGTGTTAATGTTTCATAGCTCATGAGGAAGTATGTGGTGTTTAGCTTTCAACCTTGTCATTTACTTTTGACGGACTCTCATATGGAATAGTGGCACATCCGCTTATCCAATAATTTTGCAAAAAGAGCTGGCAATGGGATTCCCGAGTCCCGAATTAATTAACTTAAATAGACACTCCTCCATGGTTTGTGATTGTTGGACGGCACCCGAAGGATTCGGTTAGCCATGGCTTGTGTAAGCAAAGGTTGGGGGGAGTGTCATCATCATAATAAAACTAAACTAAAAAGGCACTCCTTCATGGTATGAGATTGTTGGCGGGCACCCGAGGATTCGGTTAGCCATGGTTTGTGCAAGAAAGGTTGGAAGGAGTGCCAAATAAATATGCAATAATTCATGGGAGCCGCTCTTGAAAGTCCGGTTGGCGAGGTAGTTAGTGTACCCATTACCATTCGTTGACAACAACAAACACCTCTCAAAATAATTTTACTCCTGATTTATAAAAATGAAAAGCTCTAGCGCATGTTAATCCCTGCTTCCCTCTGCGAAGGGTCAATCTTTTACTTTTATGTTGTGTCTCCATTATTTCTTTGAGTACTATCTTGAGAGCACAACTGTCATTCTTAGTACAATATGCTTGTCTCAAAATATGATTGATTGAGGTATAACTTTGATGCTTTTATCTTTGACAATCACTACTTCTAGTCTTTCTATGAACTTCAAAGGTGCCCGGGCATTTATGTTTTGCCAATCAAATACGAGCAAGCGAGATACCACTTTATCATACTCTCTTATGAACATTGCAATCCTGCTTATATACATGATTCATGATGCTTATTATTAATTGTTGGTACCTCTTCATGATTGACATAGCTGTTAGATGATCTTATTTGCATGTGTCTCATTATGAACTGCTTAAGTATTAGCCATAACATGAGAATATATACATCATATGAGCAAATGTGTTCGTGAAAGTACTTTTATCGCTCAGTTGTTAACTGAATTGCTTGAGGACAAGCAATAAGCTAAGCTTGGGGGAGTTGATACGTCCAAAACGTATCTACTTTCCCGAACACTTTTGCTATTGTTTGGCCTCTAATTTGTGTATTTTGGATGCAACTAACACGGACTAACGCTGTTTTCGACGGAATTGCTCTGGTGTCTCGTTTTTGTGCAGAAATCCAACTTTCGGGAAAAACCTCGGAATTTATGCGAAGGCCCTATTTTCCCAGGAAACTAACGGAGCCAGAAGGGCAATTGAAGTGGAGGCCCGAGGGCCCCACACCATAGGGCGGCGCGGCCCAGGGGGGGCCCGCGCGGCCCTGTGGTGTGGCCCCCTCGGCCGGCCTCCGACGCCCTCCTTCGGACTACTTATCGGCCTCGACCTAAAAACGCCTGGGGAGAAGTCGAAGTCGCCAGAAACCCTCCAGAACGCCGCCACATCGCGAAACTCCGTCGCGGGAGCCAGAAGTCTCCGTTCTGGCACTCCGCCGGGACGGGGAATTGGAGGAGATCATCACCGCCATCACCGCCAACGCCTCTCCATCAACCAGCAATGTTTCCCCCATCCATGTGTGAGTAATTCCCCCGCTGTAGGCCGAAGGGGATGGTAGGGACTGGATGAGATTGGTCATGTAATAGCATAAGATTGTTAGGGCATAGTGCCTAGTGTCCAGTAGATGGTACTTTTATGATATTGTTGCAACTTGTTATGCTTAATGCTTGTCACTAGGGCCCGAGTGCCATGATCTCAGATCTGAACATGTTATTGATTCATGAAGATATTCGTTGTTTATGATCTTACCTGCAAGTTGTATACACATGTCGATGTCCGGAACCAATGGCCCCAAAGTGACAGAAATTGGGACAACCGGAGGGAATGGCAGATGTGAGGATCACATGTGTTCACGGAGTGTTAATGCTTTGCTCCGGTACTCTATTAAAAGGAGTACCTTAATATCCAGTAGTTTCCCTTGAGGCCCGGCTGCCACCGGCTGGTAGGACAAAAGATGTTGTGCAAGTTTCTCATTGCGAGCACGTACGACTATAATTTGAACACATGCCTATTGATTGATTAGTACTTGGATACCGTTTTATTATTATCTGCAAATGCCCTGCTATGATTGTTACATGAGTTTCTCTCATCCATGCAACGCCCGTCATCCGTCCCCGTGCCTACAGTATTTTAATCCTGCTTTTTACTAAAATCACTACTGCTGTCTTTGTTACTCTGCTGCTGTTATTTCACTACTCGCTACTACTATAAAGCTGTTACTACTCGATAAACTCTTGCGAGCAAGTCTGTTTCCAGGTGCAGCTGAATTGACAACTCCGCTGTTAAGGCTTTCAAGTATTCTTTGTCTCCCCTTGTGTCGAATCAATAAATTGGGTAATACTTCCCTCGAAGTCTGTTGCGATCCCCTATACTTGTGGGTCATCAGCTTTCACGACACACTGATCATGGGATCGTGAATGTGTATGCATAACGGGTGTTTCGGACAACTAGTCCGGGCCACCACAGAGCTAGTATCAGAGCGATCCTGACTGTAGGAGACCCTAGTTAGCATGGAAGTTAGTTAGGAAAGTATTACTTTGCGAAAACTTAATTACAAAACAAAGTATTTTTCTTTAGTAGACGGAAGCATAACTTCTAATTTTCTTATCCCTTCAAAATTCAAATTCTTACCTCGCTCTCTGATTTCCAAGGATTTTGAAAGCTTTTGGTTCTACCATCTCACCCTTTTCCAGCCCAACATATTGGACGATGTCCCCAACTTAGACTCGAAGTCGAAGATGGATCAACCCTTGTGGAAGTCTCAAGTATCTCCAACTGCAACTATTGAAGGTTGGATGCCGACTTAGCAATATGCGTATAGGGATAATAAGATCATGTCTTTGGTTGTCACCAAAGTCTGTCAAGGAGCTGACCTTGTTCCTCCGTGGACTTGCACCTTTGCAGTCGTCAAGGATCGAGTCCTCAGTTCTTGACTAGTAATTTTTAGGCCCATCACAAGAAGCTGTCATCCGTGAAGCGAGCTCTTCAAGAATTACCCCGCCGAATTGATACCAGAAGATCCTATGCAGCTTTCGCCCCCGACTCAACATCAGGTATACTTCACCACCAACTGCTACAAGAATCAATATTGAAGTCAATATCCACAAAATGAAGAAGTCTGCATCTCTGACCAACCCAAGCCTTTGGGATGGATAGGACACACTCAATTGCTTCGATTGAGCTACCCCCGCATAATAGGTATCATTGGGTACTTGAAATACCTCGTGTGGTTTTCATGATTGCTTGTGGTGTTGTGAATTTGCTGCTTGAGTGCTTGTGATTGCTTGTTGTGTGTATGCTTGCTCTAGCCCTTCGGCCTGAAAAACCCTTTTTGTGTGATAACCCAGTCTAGGAAACCCTCCCTAAGATGTTTTCCTCACATCCTGTCAAAATTATAGTAGAAATTCTAACTGTTAGTTTGCAGAGTTCACGGGAAACTCTAACTCTAACTTGGGTAATAGCTAGATGCCACCATGTTTTCCCGAAATGCCCAACTCCAGTACGACATTCAAACCAAGACACCCTGCGACGCCAATGAAGCAGAAGCAATTACTTCAAGATGGACCGCAACCCGCAAGAAGATGAAGCCTTCTAACAGGGTCTAACCATAGCATAGGACCCCGCTATCCATAAAGAAACCTTCTTCAGACCCAACCATAGGGTATCAGCGGCCCAGCAGAGAAGCCAAGGGAGAAGCCATATTGAAGCCAAGATATCCTACATGGTGCATCTGGTTATCATCAAGTGAAGGCTTTGAAGAGAATTCAAGACTCAAGATTTGATCTACTTTACCCGCTCATTCCTTAAGTGGTAGGAGTAACGCCAACCCGAAGGCTGACGACTATTTTCTACAAGTCCTGCCTTATGTGAAGACCCACCAGGAGTTTCACTGACTTACTAACTTAACGAGCGCCTTACAGAGCAGTACACGTCGTGCGTGCCTCTTGAAGCTATGGAATGCATTTCACCCTTGAAGATTCTTCAACTCAAGACAAGAGATCGATGACTTCTTCAAAGGCGCCTGACAGGACTACATGGCAGAAGCTCTGAGTTTTTTCGGACCCCCGATGAACAATCTTAAGGGTCTTCCACTAAAATTTAAGCTAACCCTTATATTTTTGACTCTTCTAAAGCACCGTTAGGATCCTCTAACTCTCCAAAAATCAAGGACCCCTCTAGTATCGTTAGGAAGATACAAATCTAACATCCGCTGGGAGAAGTCAACCTCTTCGTGAAGCTTGTCCTCGGCGGAAATCTACCGTGTCTCTCAGAAGCTGAAGCTGTGACCTTGTCATCAACGACACGTCTACCGGAAGATGGAGTCTAACTTAAGACAACCTTTAAAGCCTCTCTAGTCCTACGCTTAGTAATCTCGGGACGAGATTATTTTAAGGGTGGAAGGCCTGTAAGGGCATCTCCAACCGCGCGACCCAAACGGACGCGCTGGGCCGTCCGTTTTGGGTCGTTTGGGTCGCCGGTCGGACACGCGGACAGCGGCCCGCGTCCGCGTGTCCGTTTGGGTCGCGCGCTGCGCCCAACGCGCGGACGCATCGCATAATCCGGAAACACGAAAATAAAAGAAAAAAAGCAAATTTAAACGAAATTTGATTAAAACATATGCCCTATTTTGGGCAAATTTATACATAGCCCTATTTTGGGCAAATAACTAACAAAAGAAGCCCCTATATGGGATTTTAAATTTAAACTAATACTAAAAACCCTCTATTAGGGTTTGGTCGGCGGCGCGGTGGCCGCCGGTGCGCTGCCTAGCCCCTGTGGGCGTCGTCGGCGACGTCGTCGTCGTCCACCCCGGGCGGCAACGCGCTGTCGTGGCTGGAGCGCGCCGGGGACTCCGGCCACGGAGACCACAGGGCCTCCTCCCACGGCGAGTGGGGGTCCGAAGCCACCCGGCGCTGTGCCGGCGCACGGAGCAGCGCCTCCTACCTGAGGCGCTGCTGTCTCTCCTGCCAAGCGCGGCGCCTGGCCTCCTGGCGCCGCCGCCTGTCCTCCTGCCGCCGCTGCTCCTGGCAGCGGTCCTCGTCGGCGCGGCGCCTGGCCTCCTCCCGCCGCGCCGCCTCCTCCTCCTCCTCCCGTCGCGCCTGGAGGGCCTGGGCGTAGAGCTCCCAGTCCTCCGCCTCCTCCACCTCCCGCCGCGCCGCCTCCTCCATTTCGGAGGTGCGAATGGCCGCATGGAGCTGCGGCCATTTCGCCTCCTCCTCCGCCGCCAAGATGATCAGGGCGGCGCGGAGGTCCGGGTCCTCCTCCGAGGACTCCGGCTTGGGCTCAATGAGGAGAGGTGGCGGTTGCGGCAATGCCGCACCGCCGCGGGCGGCCTCTCCGATGTGGAGGCCGCCGGGGTTCCCTCCGGCCCGCAGCGCCGGCGGCCGACGCCGGCTGCTGCTGGCCTCGTCGTCGTTCGCTCCGGGAGCGAACCGTCGCTTCGGGGCCATGGCGGCGGTTTTTGCTCGGGGAGTGGAGTGGGGACTGGAGTGGAGGGCCAGATCCCCTCCAGTCCCCATTTAATAGTCTCCCTGGTCACCGACAGGTGGGCCCAAGGGAGACGAGGCGACCAGCGCGCGGACGCGAGCGGACGGCGCGTGCCATCCGCGGCCACGCAAACCTAGCCCAGATTTGGGCCGGGTTTGCGTCATTCCGGACGCCGCGGCCGTCCGCTTTTGCGGTGCGTCCCCGCGCTGGGCCGCGTTTTTGTCCGGCTCGACCCAAACGGACGCGCGGGCGCGGTTGGAGATGCCCTAACGCCCCAACTTTTGCAATCTTGTTTAGTTGTCGAGAGTGCAAAAATCAGGGGAAACAAAAACTTTTTTTCTAGTGTTGACATGTTTTGATTGCAATGTTTCTATGGCTTTGTTTGTTGAGTGATGATTGCTAGTGCTAACTCAAGTATCTCAACCCACATCTTGAAGTCTCAAGAAAAACACTCATGCTCTGGCCCCTCCTGTATTACTTTAATCTACTCTCTTCAAAAATATTTGAACTTTTTGACACAACAAAAAATCTCTTTTCTTTTGTCTTTGGACTCAAAGTCTTAATTCAAAAGGTCTTGACAAAAATATTTTATTTAAATTGGCTATGGTCACTTAGTCATAGTATCACAATAGGGGTTTCTAAAATTGTTGTTGACACAAACTGCCAAATGGCATACCCCTACTTTGTGTGACATTAAAACTTTATAAAAGCTTTTATATGCAGCTTTTATTTCCAAAGTAAAAATGGAGTGATCCATATTTTTTTAGTTTTATTCGACTTTGGATCATACTACTCTTCTAAAAACCCTCTCTCATCTCAAAGGTTTCAATTAAACTTTTTATCTATTTTAAATCAAATAAGAGCCATAGACAACAAAAATAATTAGAGAACTATTTGATCTGTGATCAAATATCCTTTGCATTTTCTTTGCCACTAATATGTCTCATTTATCTATAAATTTAACATACCCACCTCATCTAGTATGATCTTGTTAGATGATCATTTGGCCAACAAATGATTAATCACCAATTGTATCTCAACCTCTCCAAGAAAATCCAACTCTATGTTAGAAAACACTCTTGGCCTAAACATCTTATATCTTGATCACCTTCGGTAAATCATCTTACCTAGATCCTACTCTTAGAACCTTATCCTCAAGAAACCCAAACAAATTATCGTCTATAAAAAAATAATCTGTCTATTGCCCTATGGTAATGCTCCCAATCCTCAAAATTTGAGTTTCCCTCCAATACATCTAAAACCCTATTCTTCTCTATTTCGACTTCCAAAATAATTCTAGTTTTATCAAAACTGTTCATTTTATTTTCTCAAATAAAATAGGGAATGTGTGTGGTATTTTATATCACCTTATTTCCACCCAAAAATAATTCTGTATATTTAGTTGCTTCGTTTTTTTTTTTGAGAAAAAGGTATGTCTATGATACTTATACCTTTTCTTCCTTTTTCTTGCTTATTTGTATTTCGAGAAAAATCTACTATGCATAGTAATGCAAGTGGAACATTTTGAACTCAAAATACTATCTTGTTGTTCTCAGACATTTTCAAAAACTTTTTCAAATTAATTTCCCATTATGTATTTCTCACAGAAGGTGATCAAAACAAATCTAAATAAAGCGCAAACTTTAATAGTATCCTCTATACATAAAACACCCTCACTGATCCAACTTCTAGCATCATTGCTTTCACAAATCAAAAATGGGAAATTATGCCATCATGACCTATTTTGTCATCAACATCTTTTTTTCCTCTCTCTCTCTATATATATCTAAATCCTTCTTAACCATTATCTAATCACCTAGGTGGCAAACCTTTATATGCATTAGCTCCTGATCGACTTGCACTACCACTCGTGTGCATTGTCCTGCACTTTTGTGATGGTCAAAGGAGAGGCCGGCTATGTACATGCCCTTGCATGTGATCATGCCCATTTCTCTCTCTCTCTTCTCACTTCTCTCTCCCATCTTTTCCCAAGCATGCTTGGCCTGTTCGGTCCCCTCCATGTGATTCCTGGCATGTTGGCATGGTAAGAAATGGGAGATAAGAGAGGAGGCCGGCCGATCCATCGCATGCGTGTCCAGACTCGCATGGGCATCCCTCTCTTCACTCCCAGCCAAACCAGTAGCAGCCCTGCACCTGCACCATCCTTGCACGCCTGCAGACCTCTCTGTCCCCTCTATCCAGCCCTAGTCTCTCTCTCTCTCTCTCTCTCTCTCTCTCTCTCTCTCTCTCTCTCGTGTCCCTTCACACTCTCTCTGGCCGCCGTGGTGCCAACGATGGCATGTCTCGTTTTTTAGACGGACACGAATGACCAAACCACCGCCCATCTTCGACCCTAATCGAACCCAGTCACGTACATGCCTTTGTCGTTGTCCACCTGGCCGTAATCGACCCGTTCTGGGGCGCCGACATGGTGTCGAGCACTTGGCGGGCGTGTGTTCGGCGTCCTCCCTCTGTGCTGACCGGCCCTCCCCCGACTTGTCCTCTCGCCTCAGGCACCGCCCTGCTTCCCTTCCCTTCCGGGCGCAGCCCGTGCCTCTCCCTTGTCTCACGCCTCTATCCCGTGCGCCGCCCGCGCTGGCCAATGCTCGTCGAGCACCGCAGCACCGTCTCGCGCACACCACCTCTCCTTCCCTCCCGAGCCTCTTATATCCGAGCACAGGCCTACCCTCCCTTGCTCTCAACACACTCCATCTACCCCAAACCCCGGTTTAGCTCACCGCAACACTCGTCTCCGTCTCCGACCGGCACACCCCTGCGATCTCCTCCGCGTCCTGAGTTCGGCACATGCAGCCTCTCGAAGCCCCAACCTCTCCTCTCGATCCACCTCTTCCTCCTGGTGCTCAACCCCTCTTTTATTTTTCCTTTGCATGCAGGGACGCCGGGGAGAGACCTCGTCCTCAACCGTGCCGACGCCCAGCAGGACCTCCGCGAGCACGTTCAGGACGCCACTCGTGGCTGTCGTCCGCCCCGACCCCATCATCTTTACCTCCCTGCTGCATTCCTCCTCTTTATCACACACATCTTACCCTGCTCACATCCTTGTCTAGGCACGCATGCGGAGATCAGCGTCGTCAAGTTCGACCCGCAGATGGTGCTTATAAATTGGGGCGCTAGTGATATCCAGGCCCTTGCTGTCTCCTTGGGATCTGAGCCGACTGTTGACTACTCTGCATGCATGTGACTGTATATCAGAGTATTGAAGGTATAACTCCTTTTCTAGACATATGTATTTCGTAGAAGATTCCTTCTGTGGGGCCACAGTAGGACCCGTACCTGACTGGCCTAGCACATGTGCCGGGCCTCTTTTTTAGAACCTCCTTTTTCCATCAAAGTGTGTACCAATTAGTCAACAAAGTTCTATTTAAGATGATATATGTTTGCAGAAATTTGCTAATTCAAGGTTTTGACATTTAATTTATTGTGTCAGAAAAAAGCAGGTTGTACCACTTTAAGATATGTGTAGAGTTCTGCTCATGAAAAATCGTAGAGTTCTGCTGATGAAAATCATAGAGTTCTCTGTTTTGTTGGACCCTTAGTTCAACATAGGCATAAAGTTCACTGCCTAAACTGAACAATTCAAATTCTTTTTGGAAAACTCTGTGCAAAATCATCAAGAGATCAATAATTACTTAAATATGTGTGCATAGTCTGTGTGCAAAACCAATAGCACGGCAGGAGACCAAACAACTCTTTGCAAAACCAATAACACGACAGGATCTATATTCCATAGGTAGCCAACATTTCAGCGATCCACATAAAGAAATAAAAGAGAAAGCAAAAGAAGAACGGGAAACTAGATCCTGCAGCAGCTCAATTCCATCAGATCGGCGAGTGGTTCTTGCGGACGCGGGTCGCCGTCGCCAGCCCCGAGGCGCTCAATACCGACGCTGCTTGTGGGGGAAGGAGCGGCTTGGATCGGCACTACGCAAGCAGAGCCGCTGCCGGTGAGGACGGACGGCTTTCGCGGCGACGCCCGGTCTCGCGAGACAAGGGGTGGGGAGGAATCTCAAGGGGAAGAAGGCAGATGGGGTGCCCTGAGGCCTGTGGATCTCTCTGCACCTAGCGGGAGGGAGGGGATCGATAGCGGCGGTGGGGATTGAAGTCGATTGAGGCTAAGAAAGTACTCCGTATGTCCAGTGGGTTGTGGCCTTGGGGGTCGCGTTTGCGGTAGGTGGGGGTTCGATGTTGGGCTAGGTGGGATGGATAGTTGTTGGTCTTTTCGACGGATATTATGAAGTCCTTCCTAACTTGGCCACCAGTACTCTTCGCCCACCCGTTTTTTTTTTCGAGCCGAGAAAGCACACTTGTACGGAGATTGGGGTTGTGGTTCGCGGCGTCTCGTACAGATCGGCAACATCTCTGGCACGGTTCTACAAACTTCAAGGTTTGACTTATGGTTTACTTTATGAGAACGTCTAGCGAGCACCACTGCACCAGATGGACATGAGCTGGTCGACGCGGTTCCTGCAAATAGCAAGTTCATGCTTGTTTCATCTCCTCTTCCCGCACGTGCCCTACTATCTCACATATTTTTCTGGCCACGCGGGAGCCCTACTCGTTGTATGCAGCTTCTAACATGTTTTAATATTTTTAAAAGGCCATAACTTTCAAACAGAGCGTCGAGATTAAAATCCGTTTTCACCGTTAGATTTATCATGATAAATTCTTTAGAACTAGATCCACTATCGACATATTTTGGGAAATTTTTTTGACAAACAACTTCGGTGCTATGGGGTGCAACTTTAATGCTACATGAGTCAACTTTGCTCGCCGCCGCGGATCCGGCCGTTTCCTCCCCTCCGCCGGCTGCTTCGGCAGCGGGAGGGTGGGGGAACGCCGGATCTCGGTTTGTAAATAGTGTAGGGCTTGCTAGGTCTTCAGCCGGCGGCGTTGGGAGGGCGGTGGCGCTGACGGTGGTGTGGTTTGCAGGTGGAGATCTTCCCCTTCGACGACGGCGCTCCGGTGGAGCTCCGAAGTGGATCTGCTGCCTCCGTCGCGCTCGCAGCTCTGGGCAGCTGCCGTGGGCGACTTCCCCACGCCGGAGGTCGAGGACGACGGCTTCGGCTTTTCAAGATCCAGATTCAGCTCGAGTTGAAGCAAGCGTGCGATGTGGCTGGAGGAGTAGGATGGAGGCTCTTCGGAGTTCGAGTTCCGACGACTTCCCGTCCGCCTGGGGACATCTGCCGATCCAAGGACTATGTGACAAAAATTCCTTAACCGTTTAGATTGTGAATATGTCCACTAGAAGAGAAGCTCTAGCTGATAGATATTTGATGGCGTTGGGACTCCAAGTGCATAGTGTTGTGGTCACTGGTCAGCGAAGAATTTTTTTTACAAGGGTGACTCGAGGGTTTATATTGAACTCTCGAGGAATTAGAAAAAAAGTCATCTCATTTCCTCTTCTTCTAGCAATCATGCAAAGTAAAATAATGTCTTGTGTTCCCAACTCCACCATTAATAGTCAACAAGCACAAGGTTTTGTATTAGTAATAGTAAATGAAAGAGGTAACACAAGTAAAGTAAACTAGACAAATAAAGTAAGCTAAGAAAAAGCGGTAAAAGGATAATTAATTTTGGGTTTTGTTGTTGGAGATATGCCCAAGAGGCAATAATAAAGTGGTTATTATATATCTTATGTTTATGATAAATGTTTATATACCATGCTACAATTGTATTAACCGAAACATTGATACATGTGTGATATGTAAACAACAAAGAGTCCCTAGTATGCCTCTTAACTAGCTTGTTGATTAATGGATGATTAGTTTCATAATCATGAACATTGGATGTTATTAATAACAAGGTTATATCATTGTATGAATGATGTAATGGACACACCCAATTAAGCGTAGCATAAGATCTCGTCATTAAGTTATTTGCTATAAGCTTTCAATACATAGTTACCTAGTCCTTATGACCATGAGATCATGTAAATCACTTATACCGGAAAGGTACTTTGATTACACCAAACACCACTGCGTAAATGGGTGGCTATAAAGGTGGGATTAAGTATCCGGAAAGTATGAGTTGAGGCATATGGATCAACAGTGGGATTTGTCCATCCCGATGACGGATAGATATACTCTAAGGCCCTCTCGGTGGAATGTCGTCTAAATGTCTTGCAAGCATATGAATGAGTTCATAAGAGACCACATACCACGGTACGAGTAAAGAGTACTTGTCAGGAAACGAGGTTGAACAAGGTATGGAGTGATACCGAAGATCAAACCTCGGACAAGTAAAATATCGCGTGACAAAAGGAATTGGTATCGTATGTGAATGGTTCATTCGATCACTAAAGTCATCGTTGAATATGTGGGAGCCATTATGGATCTCCGGATCCCGCTATTGGTTATTGGTCGGAGTGAGTACTCAACCATGTCCGCATAGTTCACGAACCGTAGGGTGACACACTTAAAGTTGGATGTTGAAATGGTAGTTCTTGAATATGGAATGGAGTTGGAATATTTGTTCGGAGTCCCGGATGTGATCCCGGACATCACGAGGAGTTCCGGAATGGTCCGGAGAATAAGATTCATATATAGGATGTCATTTTATGTGAATAAAATGTCGCGGAAGGTTCTATGGAAGGTTCTAGAAGGTTCTAGAAAAGTCCGGAAGAAACCACCAAGGAAGGTGGAGTCCACATGGGACTCCACCTCCATGGCCGGCCAACCCTAGTGGGGGAGGAGTCCCAAGTGGACTCCCCCTTAGGGGGCCGGCCACCCCCACATGGGAGGTGGAACTCCCACCTTGGTGGGAGTCCTAGCTTGGCTAGGTTTCCCCCCTCCTATGGAAGGTTTTTGGTTCGGGTCTTATTCGAAGACTTGGACACCACCTCTTGGGGTTCCACCTATATAATGAGGGCCAAGGGGAGGGGGCCGGCCACCTCAAACACCACCAAGGTGGCCGCACCCCTATAGTGGCCGGCGCCCCCCTCTCCCCAAACCCTAGCCACCCCGCTCCTCCACTTCCCGCACGCTTAGCGAAGCTCCGCCGGACTTCTCCACCACCACCGACACCACGCCGTCGTGCTGTCGGATTCAAGAGGAGCTACTACTTCCGCTGCCCGCTGGAACGGGGAGGTGGACGTCGTCTTCATCAACAACCGAACGTGTGACCGAGTACGGAGGTGCTGCCCGTTCGTGGCGCCGGAACCGATCGTGATCAAGATCTTCTACGCGCTTTTGCAAGCGGCAAGTGAACGTCTACCGCAGCAACAAGAGCCTCATCTTGTAGGCTTTGGAATCTCTTCAAGGGTGAGACTAGATACCCCCTCGTTGCTACCGTCTTCTAGATTGCATCTTGGCTTGGATTGCGTGTTCGCGGTAGGAAAATTTTTGTTTTCTATGCAACGTTATCCTACGAGTGGTATCGAGCCGTGTCTATGCATAGATGGTTGCACGAGTAGAACACAATGGTTTTGTGGGCGTTGATGCTCTTGTTATCTTTAGTTGAGTACTTTGCATCTTTATGGCATAGTGGGATGAAGCGGCTCGGACTAACTTTACATGACCGCGTTCATGAGACTTGTTCCTCGTTCGACATGCAACTTGTATTGCATAAGAGGCTTTGCGGGTGTCTGTCTCTCCTACTATAGTAAAGATTCAATTTACTCTTCTATTGACAACATTAGTATCAACGTTGTGGTTCATGTTCGTAGGTAGATTAGATCTATATCGAAAACCCTAAACCACGTAAAATATGCAAACCAAATTAGAGAGCGTCTAACTTGTTTTTGCAGGGTTTGGTGATGTGATATGGCCATAATGTGATGATGAATATGTATGAGATGATCATTATTGTATTGTGGCAACCGGCAGGAGCCTTATGGTTGTCTTTAAATTTCATGTTGAGTAGTATTTCAAAGTAGTTGTAATAGTTGCTACATGGAGGACAATCATGAAGACGGCGCCATTGACCTTGGTGCTTCGCCGACGATGATGGAGATCATGCCCGAAGATGATGGAGATCATGTCCGTGCTTTGGAGATGAAGATCAAAGGCGCAAAGACAAAAGGGCCATATCATATCACATATGAACTGCATGTGATGTTAATCCTTTTTATGCATCTTATTTTGCTTAGATCGCGACGGTAGCATTATAAGATGATCCCTCACTAAAATCTCAAGATAATAAAGTGTTCATCCTTAGTAGCATCGTTATCAAGTCTTGTCGTTTCGAAGCATCTCGTGATGATCGGGTGTGATAGATTCAATAAGTACATACAACGGGTGCAAGACAGTTTTGCACATGCGGATACTAAGGTGGCCTTGACGAGCCTAGCATGTACGGACATGGTCTCGGAACACATGATACCGAAAGGTAGAGCATGAATCATATGATTGATATGATGAACACTTTGAGTGTTCGCCATTGAAATCACACCTTTTCTCGTGATGATCGGGTTTAGGTGCGGTGGATTTGGTTCGTGTGATCACTAAGACAATGCGAGGGATATTGTTTTGAGTGGGAGTTCACCTAGATTTTTAATTATGTTGAATTAAAATTTGAACTCAATTTGTCATAAACTTAGTCTAAACTATTGCAAATATATGTTGTAGAGATGGCGTCCCCAATCAATTTTAACCAGTTCCTAGAGAAAGAAAAACTTAAGAGCAACGGTAGCAACTTCACCGACTGGTTCCGTCATGTGAGGATCTTCCTCTCTGGCGGAAATCTGCAATATGTGCTTGATGCACCGCTAGGTGACCCTCCTGCGAAACTGAAACCGATGAAGTAAAAGCTGTTTACGAGACTCGGAAAACTCGGTACTCTCAAGTTCGGTGTGCCATCCTGTGCGGTACTGGAATCCGATCTTCAAAAACGTTTTGAGCACCACGATCCTCATGAGTTGATGAATGAGCTGAAAGCTATTTTTGAGACTCATGCGGTCGTGGAATGCTATGAAGCATCGAAACATTTCTTCGAGTTGTATGATGGAAGAAGGCAGCTCCATTAGTGAGCACATGCTCGCCATGACCGGGCATGCGAAGAAACTCGGTGACTTGGGAATAGTGATTCCTAACAGGTTGGGGATTAATCGTGTCCTTCAATCACTGCCACCAAGTTACAAGAACTTTGTGATGAACTACAATATGCAGAACATGAACAAGGAGTTACCTGAACTCTTTGGCATGCTAAAAGCTGTTGAGATTGAGATCAAGAAAGAGCACCAAGTGTTGATGGTCAACAAGACCACCAGTTTCAAGAAACAGGGCAAGTCTAAGGGAAAATTCAAGAAGGGTGGCAAGAAAGCTGCCACGCCTCCTATGAAACCTAAGAACGGCCCTAAGCCTGATGCTGAGTGCTATTACTGCAAGGAGAAGGGACACTGGAAGCGTAATTGCTCCAAGTATTTGGCAGATCTGAAGAGTGGCCTTGTCAAGAAGAAGAAAGAAGGTATATCTGATATACATGTTATAGATGTTCATTTCACTGGTTCTCGTTCTAGTACCTGAGTATTTGATACTGGTTCGGTTGCTCATATTTGTAACTCGAAACAGGAACTAAAGAATAAACGACAACTCGCTGAAAGATGAAGTGACGATGCGCGTTGGAAACGGATCCAAGGTCAATGTGATCGCAGTCGGCACACTTCCTCTACATCTACCTTCGGGATTAGTTTTAAGCCTAAATAATTGTTATTATGTACCTGCGTTGAGCATGAACATTATATCCGGATCTTGTTTAATGCAAGACGGTTATTCATTCAAATCTGAGAATAATGGTTGTTCTATTTTTATGAATAATATCTTTTATGGTCGAGCACCAGAAAAGAATGGCTTATTTCTATTAGATCTCGATAGTAGTGATACGCATATACATAACATTGATGCTAAGCGAATTAAATTGAATGATAATTCTACTTATATGTGGCACTGTCGTCTTGGTCATATTGGAGTGAAACGCATGAAGAAACTCCATACTGATGGATTACTTGAATCACTTGACTTTGAGTCACTTGATAGATGCGAAGCATGTCTAATGGGAAAAATGACTAAGACTCCATTTTCTGGAATGATGGAGCGAGCTACAGACTTATTGGAAATCATACATACCGATGTGTGCGGACCAATGAGTGTAGCATCGCGCGGTGGTTATCGTTATGTTCTAACCTTCACAGATGATCTGAGTAGATATGGGTATATCTATTTCATGAAACATAAATCCGAAACTTTCGAGAAGTTTAAGGAATTCCAAAGTGAAGTAGAAAATCAACATAACAAGAAGATCAAATTTCTACGATCTGATCGTGGAGGTGAATATCTGAGTTATGAGTTTGGCATGCATTTAAAGAAATGCGGAATACTTTCACAATTGACACCGCCGGGGACACCACAACAAAACGGTGTGTCCGAACGTCGTAATCGAACTCTCTTAGATATGGTTCGTTCTATGATGTCTCTTACTGATTTGCCGTTATCATTTTGGAGTTATGCATTAGAGACAGCCGCATTCACTTTAAATAGAGCACCATCAAAATCCGTAGAAACGACACCGTATGAATTATGGTTTAATAAGAAACCTAAGTCTGTCGTTCCTTAAAGTTTGGGGTTGCGAAGCCTATGTAAAAGTTACAACCGGACAAGCTAGAACCCAAAGCGGAGAAATGCGTCTTCATAGGATACCCTAAGGAAACTATAGGGTACACTTTCTATCACAGATCCGAAGGCAAAATCTTTGTTGCTAAGAACGGAACCTTTCTTGAGAAAGAATTTCTCAATAAAGAGGTGATCTGGAAGAAAAGTAGAACTCGATGAGATTAATGAATCTATACTCGTTGATCGGAGTAGCGCAGTATCGGAAGTTGTACCTGTACCGCCTACACCGGTAACGAGAGGAAGCTAATGATAATGATCATGAAACTTCGAACGAGGAAACTACCGAACCTCGCAGATCGACAAGGGAACGTGCCACTCCTGATTGGTATGATCCTTGTCTAAATGTCATGATTGTGGATAACAATGATGAGGACCCTGCGACGTATGAAGAAGCGATGATGAGCCCAGATTCCAACAAATGGCAAGAAGCCATGAAATCCGAAATGGGATCCATGTATGATAACAAAGTATGGACTTTGGTAGACTTACCTGATAGCCGAAAGGCTGTCGAGAATAAATGGATCTTCAAGAGAAAAACAGATGCTGATGGTAATATTACTGTCTATAAAGCTCGACTTGTTGCAAAAGGTTTCCGACAAATTCAAGGAGTTGACTACGATGAGACTTTCTCACCCGTAGCGAAGCTAAAATCTGTGAGGATTTTGTTAGCAATAGCTGCATTTTTCGATTATGAGATTTGGCAGATGGATGTCAAAACGGCGTTCCTTAATGGAGACATTGAGGAAGAGTTGTATATGGTACAACCCAAAGGTTTTGTCGATCCTAAAAATGCTGACAAAGTATGCAAACTTCAGCGTTCAATCTATGGACTGAAGCAAGCATCGAGAAGTTGGAACCGACGCTTTGATAAGGTGATCAAAGACTTCGGGTTTATACGAGTGTCATGGAGAGGCTCGTATTTACAAGAAAGTGAGTGGGAGCTTTGTAGCATTCCTGATATTATATGTAGATGACATATTATTGATTGGGAATGATATAGAACTATTAAACAGTGTAAAAGGTTATTTGAATAACAGTTTTTCAATGAAAGACCTTGGTGAAGCATCATATATATTAGGCATCAAGATTTATAGAGATAGATCAAGACGCCTAATAGGGCTATCGCAGAGTACATACTCGGACAAGATTCTAAAGAAGTTTAGAATGGACGAAAGTAAGAAAGGGTTTTTACCTATGTTACCAGGCAAGGTCTTGAGTAAGACTCAAGGACCGGCTACGGCAGAAGAAAGAGAAAGGATGAATCAGATCCCCTATGCTTCGGCAGTAGGCTCTATTATGTATGCCATGCTATGTACAAGACCGGATATAGCACATGCTGTTAGTTTGACTAGCAAGATATCAAAGTGATCCAGGAATGGAGCACCTGGACAGCTGATCAAGAATATCCTGAAGTACTTAAAAAGAACTAAGGATATGTTTCTTTGTTATGGAGGTGACCAAGAGCTCGTTGTAACAAGTTACACCGATGCAAGTTGGAACACCGATCCCGATGACTCTAAGTCACGGTCCGGGTACGTGTTTATATTGAATGGTGCTGCGATGAGCTGGGCAAGCTCGAAGCGATGCACGGTGGCGAAGTCTTCAACGGAATCGGAGTACATAGCGGCTTCGGAGGCTTCATCGAAGCGGTATGGATGAAGAGGTTCATTGTAGAGCTCGGTGTGGTTCCGAGTGCATTGGACCCACTAGTCATATACTTGTGACAACATGGGTGCCATCGCCAATGCACAAGAACCAAGGTCACACAAGAGGCTGAAGCATATCAAGCTGCGTTACCACTCGATTCGCGAGTACATCGAAGATGGAGAAGTAAAGATTTGCAAAGTACACACTGATCCGAATGTAGCAGATCCGTTGACTAAAGCTCTCCCTAGGGAAAAGCATGACCAACACCGGAATGCCATGGGTGTTAGGTTCCTTACAATGTAATCTAGATTATTGACTCTAGTGCAAGTGGGAGACTCGTTGGAGATATGCCCAAGAGGCAATAATAAAGTGGTTATTATATATCTTATGTTTATGATAAATGTTTATATACCATGCTACAATTGTATTAACCGAAACATTGATACATGTGTGATATGTAAACAACAAAGAGTCCCTAGTATGCCTCTTAACTAGCTTGTTGATTAATGGATGATTACTTTCATAATCATGAACATTGGATGTTATTAATAACAAGGTTATATCATTGTATGAATGATGTAATGGACACACCCAATTAAGCGTAGCATAAGATCTCGTCATTAAGTTATTTGCTATAAGCTTTCAATACATAGTTACCTAGTCCTTATGACCATGAGATCATGTAAATCACTTATACCGGAAAGGTACTTTGATTACACCAAACACCATCTGCGTAAATGGGTGGCTATAAAGGTGGGATTAAGTATCCGGAAAGTATGAGTTGAGGCATATGGATCAACAGTGGGATTTGTCCATCCCGATGACGGATAGATATACTCTGGGCCCTCTCGGTGGAATGTCATCTAAATGTCTTGCAAGCATATGAATGAGTTCATAAGAGACCACATACCACGGTACGAGTAAAGAGTACTTGTCAGGAAACGAGGTTGAACAAGGTATGGAGTGATACCGAAGATCAAACCTCGGACAAGTAAAATATCGCGTGACAAAAGGAATTGGTATCGTATGTGAATGGTTCATTCGATCACTAAAGTCATCGTTGAATATGTGGGAGCCATTATGGATCTCCGGATCCCGCTATTGGTTATTGGTCGGAGTGAGTACTCAACCATGTCCGCATAGTTCACGAACCGTAGGGTGACACACTTAAAGTTGGATGTTGAAATGGTAGTTCTTGAATATGGAATGGAGTTGGAATATTTGTTCGGAGTCCCGGATGTGATCCCGGACATCACGAGGAGTTCCGGAATGGTCCGGAGAATAAGATTCATATATAGGATGTCATTTTATGTGAATAAAATGTCGCGGAAGGTTCTATGGAAGGTTCTAGAAGGTTCTAGAAAAGTCCGGAAGAAACCACCAAGGAAGGTGGAGTCCACATGGGACTCCACCTCCATGGCCGGCCAACCCTAGTGGGGGAGGAGTCCCAAGTGGACTCCCCTTAAGGGGCCGGCCACCCCCACATGGGAGGTGGAACTCCCACCTTGGTGGGAGTCCTAGCTTGGCTAGGTTTCCCCTCCTATGGAAGGTTTTTGGTTCGGGTCTTATTCGAAGACTTGGACACCACCTCTTGGGGTTCCACCTATATAATGAGGGCCAAGGGGGAGGGGGCCGGCCACCTCAAACACCACCAAGGTGGCCGCACCCCTATAGTGGCCGGCGCCCCCCTCTCGCCAAACCCTAGCCGCCCCGCTCCTCCACTTCCCGCACGCTTAGTGAAGCTCCGCCGGACTTCTCCACCACCACCGACACCTGGCCGTCGTGCTGTCGGATTCAAGAGGAGCTACTACTTCCGCTGCCCGCTGGAACGGGGAGGTGGACGTCGTCTTCATCAACAACCGAACGTGTGACCGAGTACGGAGGTGCTGCCCGTTCGTGGCGCCGGAACCGATCGTGATCAAGATCTTCTACGCGCTTTTGCAAGCGGCAAGTGAACGTCTACCGCAGCAACAAGAGCCTCATCTTGTAGGCTTTGGAATCTCTTCAAGGGTGAGACTCGATACCCCCTCGTTGCTACCATCTTCTAGATTGCATCTTGGCTTGGATTGCGTGTTCGCGGTAGGAAAATTTTTGTTTTCTATGCAACGTTATCCTACATTTGTGTGTCATTAAGTGAACTAATTTGATTGTATTTTCGAATTAAAATGTTTCCGCAAATTGAAATTAAGGTAAATGCAATGGAAAGGTATTTCTTATGATTATAATCGGGATCATGGGTTCACTTGTCTACTCTCACTTTAAAGTTATAGTGGATAATAGCAATTTATCAATGAGATAATATTTGTGGAAGTTTAATATGTGTTTGATAAGCATCATATGGACATCACGTCCTAACATAGAGATTATGCAACACATCTCTCTTATACTCCACAAGAAAGGTAAAACTCCATGCAATCATATACTAAGATTAACACAGCATAGCCATATGTACTTTGACATTATGTTTAAATATCAAATATGCTACCTTGAACAAACAATATCATCACTTTTATCACGTGAGAAGATAGCACATGCATTCACTTTATCCCTAGTGAGGTAGCAAAATAAAAGGTAAAGCCATAATAGATGATGAATTTGTTACTCCCTCCGATTCATATTAATTGACTCCAATATGGATGTATCTAGAACTAAAATATGTCTAGATACATCCATATTAGAGTCAATTAATATGAATCGGAGGGAGTATCAATATTCAATCACTTAAACCATGCTACTCCATCTAATACACACATCTCCTCAAACATGTTCTTGCATATAAGTTGGATCAGAACCAATACTTAAGACCAGGGTACATAATATGCATCTATCAATACATCTTACACATAATAGATTCCAATCTCATTTCACAATATCATAGAATAAAGATCCACCACATATGAATTACATGTATGATCATAATCATGTTGGGCAGCTCATATGGTACTAAGATCTTGTCGGAGTTTCGGTATCCGAGAGGAACACGGGTATCTTGTCGAGACCCTTGAGGTTATCGGACCACGGGGGATAGAAGCACGCTCCGAGCTCAACATCGACATGGCGGGCCAGGAGCGGCGCAAAAACAACACGACAGGGAGAGACACGGTTTTACCCAGGTTCACGGCCCTCGTGGTGAGATAAAACGCCTACGTCCTGCCTTGGATTGGTATTGATAATGCTCCAAGAGGAGTATGGTGTACAGTGTGGTGGTGCTTCTCTTCCTCATCACTCATTTTTTCATTGTTGATTACTACAACAACATCAAATTTTGGGCAAACCTTGTATACCAATGTCTATAGGGCATCCATGAAACAAGAAAATTGTCCGGAGCATGCAGATCCTTTAAAACTCTCCCATATGGTACATTGTTGCACCTCGACGAGTCCTCTTTATCGTTGGGGTCGTTAATAGAAAACCATTTTCGACAATTATTTATGCTCTTTGAATGGATAATTTATGATCACGTCCCTAGGGCACGATGATATATATACTATATATATAGTTTAGTTTGAGTTCCGAGGATACACTAATGATTACTCACTCACATATCTATTTTGACACACGTGCATGTTGAGAGTGACGTATTAATTGACAAATCTCCTTAATCTTTTAGATTGTTAATATGTCCACTGGAAAAAAAAGCTTTAGTGCATAGGTATTTCGACATGCCAAATCATGTTGCAAGTCTTAGGTCCCAGATAAACAGTTTTGGAGTTTGGGAGCCTACAAGGACAACCTCAAGGGCTACAGTATGGAATAGAACAATGGAAAAGGAAAGACCAAGAGTTATAGAAAATGTTGCAGGTTTTAGGACCCAAACAAATAGTCTTGGGTCAGAAAAAGGTGACTTCAGCATTCAATTTTTCATTGTGATTACTACAACAACATCAAATTTTGGGCAAAACTTGTAAACCAATGTTTATAGGGCATCCATTAATAAAGACAATTATCCGAAGCATGCGGTCCTTTGAAACTCTCCCATATGGTACATTGTTGCATCTCGACGAGTCTTCTTTATAGCTAGGGTCGTTCATAGTAACTCATTTTCAAAAATTATTTGTGTTCTTTGAATGAATAATTTATAATCAACGTCCCTAGGGCACGATGATATATATACTATACTTAAGTGGGAGGCTCTCCGGCTTGCAGACGATTAGAGCATTGCTCTCAAGGAGATGAATGTGAGGGCCGTCGGAGGGAAGTTGATGGCCAAGGCGGACAAGGTGAAGTCCAATGCTAGAGCCACAAACATCCGAATCATGATGGTGGACATTTAGGTATACGGGTAGGCTAGGATTGATGTAGTCATAGATCACGAGATTACCACGTAAACAAAATTTTCTACCGGATTAGGCTATGAAGCACGTCAGGAAGTCCCTTGAGAAGCTCCCTCATGTGCGGCTCGTCCAAGTGCTACAGATGCAAAACCTCTAAAGTATCAACACCTACGAAGTGGAAGCGTCGCACGCCGAACTGCTAGGTCAGCACGTTGATACGTCCCAAATGTATCTATAGTTTTATGTGCACTTTTCCATACTTTTTTAGCATTTTTTGGGACTAACCTATTAACGCAGTGCCGCAGTGCCAGTTCTGTTTTCTGTTGTTTTTGTGTTTCAGAAAAATTGTACATGAAAGTTTCTCGGAATTGGACGAAACAAAAGACCAGAGTCTTATTTTTCCTCGACAAACTAGTCATATCGTCCTCTAGATTTTATCATAAAGTCCTTATGTTATCCTCTATGCATCGGTTTGTTTAGGCGATAGATGTGTTTTGATACATTAAATTCATACTAGTCAAAGCTAGACATAGATAAATCTTAATTTTTTCTTAATGTAAGAAATAATACACAATCGAATCTGAAAAAAATCTCCAGAATTTCGCAGTTGTATCCTTCCCTATCTTGTGGAACCCTAATCTAGCCATGCGGTCCTCAACAAAGTAGACATGACGTACTCTAGGTTTTATCATAAACTCTTTAGATATTCTCGATGCATCTACTTAACTAATGTGTGACAGATTTTGTTTGCATATAAATTTATACTAGTAACAACCAGACTAATATAAATGTTGGTGCTTTCTTAATGTAAACAAAAACATAATACAACACAATATATTCCATGAGGTCCTTTTTAGAATGTCCATGTGGTACAAAAAATAATACCATAGAGTGCTTGTCATTTTATCATACACACATGGAAAATAAATCGATAATTTTTTATCGTACACCCACATAGTACATTGTTGCGTCTCATAGAGGAGACAAGTCACACCAAAAATAATCTGAATAATTAGGCAGTTGTATCCTTCTCTATCTCGACGAACCCTAATTTAGCCATGCGGTCCTCGGCAAACCAGCCATATCGTCCTCTATGTTTCATCATAAAGTTCTTATGATATCCTCTGTGCATCGGTTTTGTTTAGGCGATAGATTGTGTTCAGATATATAAAATTCATACTAGTCAAGGCCAGACTGAGATAAATCTTAATGCTTTCTAAATTTAAGAAATAATACACAATTGAATATGAAAAAATCTCCATAATTACGCAGTTGCATCCTTCCCTATCTTGTAGAACCCTAATCTAGCCATGTGGTCCTCAACAAACTAGACATGACATACTCTAGGTTTTATCATAAAGTTCTTACGATATCCTCTATGCATCGACTTAACTCATGTATGATATATTTTGTTTGCATATAAATTTATACTAGTCACAACCAGACTAATATAAATGTTGGTGCTTTCTTAATGTAAAAAAACCAACATAATACAACACAATATATTCCATGAGGTCCTTTTTAGAATATCCATGTGGTACAAAACGTAATACCATGGAGTTCTTGTCATTTTATCATTCACACATGGAAAATAAATTGAGAAGGTTTTATCGTACACCCACATAGTAAATTGTTGCGTCTCATAGAGGAATCAAGGCTCACCAAAAATAACCTCAAGAATTACGCAATTGCATCCTTCTCTATCTTGATGAACCCTCATTTATCCATGTGGTCCTCGACAAACCTGCCATATCGTCATCTAGGTTTTATCATAAAGTCCTTATGATATCCTCTGTGCATCGGTTTTGTTTGGGTGATAGATTGTGCTCGGATACATTAAATTCATACTAGTCAAGGCCAGACTGAGATAAATCTTAATGCTTTCTTAATGTAAGAAATAATACACAATCAGATCTGAAAAAATCTCAAGATCTACAAAGTTGCATCCTTCTCTATCTTGTGGAACCCTAATCTAGCCATGCGGTACTCGACAAACTAGCCATGACGTAATCTAGGTTTTATCGTAATGTCATTACGATATCATCTATACATTGACTTAACTCATGTGTGATAGATTTTGTTTGCATACAAATTTATACTAGTCACAGCCAGACTAATATAAATGTTGGTGCTTTCTTAATGTAAAAAAAACAACAAATAAACACCATGGAGTGCTTGTCGTTTTATCATGCACACGCGGAAAATACATCGAGAAGGTTTTATCGTACACCCTCATAGTACATTGCATCCTTCTCTATTTTGACGAACCCTAATATGGCCATGCGGTCAGCAACAAACTAGTCCTCTAGATTTTATCATAAGTCCTTATGATATCCTCTGTGCATTGGTTTTGTTTTGGCGATAGATTGGTTCGGATACATTAAATTCATACTAGTCAAGGACAGAATGAGACAAATCTTAATGCTTTCTTAATGTAAGAAATAATACACAATTAAATCTAAAAGTCTCCAGAATTAGGCAGTTGCATCCTTCTCTATCTCATGTAATCTATCCATGCGGTCCTCAACAGACTAGCTATAACGTACTCTAAGTTTTATCATAAAGTCCTTACGATATCCTATGTGCTTCGATTTAACTCATGTGATAGATTGTGTTTGCATATAAATTAAATTTATACTAGTCACGGCCAGACTAATATAAATCTTGGTGCTTTCTTAATGTTAAAAAACAACATAATACAACACAATATATTTCATGAGATCCTTTGTTAGAATCTCCATATGTTACGCAACATAATACCATAGAGTGCAAGAATCATAGAGGGATTTGATTAGTCAAGATGTATATCTAGATCTCCTCTCTCTTTTCCGCAAATATGAGCAAGAACCATGGAGGAGTTAGAGGGAGAGGAAGCTTCTCAAAGTCAACAATGGAGTAGGGGAGAGAGGGAAAAGCCACCAGCCCAAAGAGGGAGAAGGGGGTCTTATATAACCTCTCCCAACGAAATATGACCGTTGGGGATCTCCTAGGCCGGATTATCCGCCCTTAGCCCTCGAAAAAACCGCTAAGGACCTTAGCGGTACCAAAAACGCGAGCCCCTGTATAGAGGCCAGATATTTGGCTGGATTATTCATTTGGGACGGATATTTTGTCGGTCGGATAACCCGCCCCCAACTAGGGCTGTATAATCCACCCCCGAAAACTGGCAGGAACAATAAAACAATATTTGCATGGGGCAACCCTCAAAGAAATAGAACACCGTCTTGCTTACATGACTTGGGGATAAATACCTGACCAACTCGGAGACGCCACCACCCTATCCATCCGGACTTTCGCGTTCTTAATACATTCTTGCTTGTTATCAAATGTCCATGGAGTCCCATTAAACCCCAAGTCTTGAAGATAACAGATGGATAAAGTTTCTCTAAATTCCCACATCTGTTTTTCATTTCTTTCTTTTTTTGAGAAATGTTCACTTTGCCACATTGTTTCGTTGAAATTTCCCATCATAAGCCATGTTAGATTCATCATAGACTTTTTTTCTAACAAATCCCACATATGATGTCGCATGTGGGTTCGAGGTTCCCCATAGACAAACGTGCACCTCCATTTTATTCCTTTTTTCATATCAGCAATGAGTACATCGATAATTCTCTCATTTATTTTAAAAACTCTAGTCTTTCCTTTAACGATGTCTTCTTGCCTTGTTCATCAAGAATTCATCTACTGGTATAAGTCTTCTTTGCTGGAACCGACGTAAGGGTCCACCTTAGTTGTTGGACAATCTTCATGGGCCCCTAGTTGGGCCGGATGAGGTAGACTAATGTCGGGTACACGAAGGGTAATGCCCACATCACTCGACTTCGAAACTCTCATGCAAGAAGAGGGCTAGAATATTCATGACAGACCAATCGCTATTTATAAAGTTCTTTGGAGTATTCACGATATACCAATCCCTCATTTATGAAGTTCTAACATGGATCATCTCCCCCTATTACATATAAGTTCACAAATCGTCACACAGAGGGCGACCAGCTGCTGGTTGCCAGTCCTTGCCCCCATCACCTTCATCCGGCAGCTGGCGGCTGTCCCCACATAACCAGTTCTATCCTGCCACCGCTACCCAATTCTTGACTGATATAATTTTCCTGCCATATTTGGCTTTCTGTAGAACAAAATTCTCCCAAGGCAGGACTGCACATAATACACGATCAATTATAATTACCCTTCGAGGAGTTCTCCTCGGGGGTAAATATGTCAGAAAAATAGGCAATATTTGAACTCAGATACCGATAGACGAGGAAAGAAATACTTTCTGAAACTGAAGCATGCGCCACTATGACAATGCAATCTCAGGTCTGAGAGTGTGTAAAATGAAGAATCCACGAGTCTAAGAAAATGATTATCGTTTAGGAGCTAATTCTCGTACAAACAATATGGCTATCAAGAATGAATTGATAGTCTAAACTCATACAAACATAAATGCATTAGTAAATAATACTATTAGATTACCAGATGACTCACATAATAAAATCTAACACTGTGTGAATTTTTAACATACAGGAAGAGCCTAAGAAACTGAGATGGAAATTTGAAACCTAAGGGCAAATCAGAGATGCAATACATAGATGAAATGCTACTGTATTGCATATAATCCTCATCAGAACTTGGCGCTGAATAACTCGGGCTCGTGCAAAGGGCCTGGAGAATTGAAGGACTGTATCTGAACTCAAATCCAGAACTTAAAAAAAGGACATGTTATTGGGGACTAATCATTTGTTACTTGGAAAATACAACTAAACAATGAATGCACCAACTTAGGTCAAAATAAGCTGGCCCTTATTGAAATGTTGGAGATGCTACACCTGCATCTACAAATAAAACTGTACATCACACCAGACATGCTGAATTGCAATCAAACGCATTAGCTATCAGCTTGTTAAAAGAAATTCTTCTGAAAATAGCATTTGTCCGCGATTTTGCATGACCTCATAGGTATAATTTCAGCCGCAACTAGACCCGGCTTGGCACACTAAAACTAGGAAAATAATTCTGCTAACATACGAGAGCAACGATGAGCATCTTGATATTGACAGGAAATCAACCAACCTCTTCTTCCATGGATGTGTAGATGGAGGCGATTCTGAGGCGCAGTTGGGATATTTCATATGTTTGGTTATCATCTGGCCTGAATTATGAAGCCATAAAACAATATCATGATCAACAATAAATAGGAGCGATTCCAAAACGAGAAGGGGGGAATCCTCCGGCGGCAGTCCTTAAGCTTCGTTGTTATATGACCTGCATTTAAGGTACAGAGTGTCCAAGTTAGACAGCATGTATTAAAGTGGATGCTACTACACTATCTGAGAATACATCCACTACAACATAAAAGTCATGTAAAGACGCTCAATTTAGGAGCTAAGGACGCTTTATTTCGCCTCTAGGTGGTTGTAGAGCCGCTTCTGGAAAGCGTCGTAGAAACGTCTTCTTATGCACCGTCTCAAAATATGTAGGGACGTATTGAAAGCGTGTTTAGAAAAAAACTGAGACGTTTTATAAAGCATGTCTATGCCAGTAGAGACGGTTTGGGAGCTGACCATGAACATGCACTTCCATGACGTCTCTACCAAATGTTGAGACGCATTTAGGCGTGGTATTCAACAAAATCATTTGAATTTTTTAAATTCAGCATATTATCGCCTTATGTAGTGATGAATGGAGAACATACATACAACTTGCAAATCAAGAGACATAAAAAAGATGAAATTTGATCGATAAAATAAATATATTAATCGAGAAAATTTGTCCTTTACAACTTAATTGTACATACATACAGAAAGAGGGGCACAAACAAAAAAAATACTTAAGTACTAATGTACTTCCGACTAGCTTGAATCTATCTAAACTTTTCCATGTACATCAACACTGATGGGTCTTCAGTGCATCACGTAGATTTTATCCAAGTGGTCTTCTAGTGTGATTCATTAACATTCTGCAAAAGTACTTTCTGCAAAAAACACTTGAAATATCACTGATATATCTTCAAATACGAGTATTCATTTAGTCAGTCTTACAAATTAAAGGTGGGTACAAAACCATTTGTATCACAATCAATGATTGTTCAACATTGGCCAAAATATGTACTTCTTAGCATCAGAGTAGTTAGAAATAATTATAACTCTGCATAAAACAATCTTACTTGCGTTAAAGAAAAAACAAATAATGAATAAATATGGAACACATCAGTTTGTAATATTTTGCAGAACAGGTACCATGCTAATACTAAAAATGGTAGTTAGCAGTGCTGGAATTTATTTTAAGTTTAAAACTACATATTTACATTAGTTATTAGCTTTACGAAATATACATACAGCCAGCCTGATCACTTAACTTATCAATTCACTTGTGGGCACTAAAACTTGAAGCTTTGATGCATTTTGTTGACCCCTATCAGGAAATAAGGGACAGTACTGTTAATTGGAGAGAATTTGACTTAAAAATGATGAAAGAAATAAAAAAAACCTGACGTATTTAATATATCCAGAAGCCTTACACATTGGTCTCAATTACCTACAAGATGCAGCAACCTCAATTTTTCATTAGCTTCAAGAAATAAGTACATTGGACTATCTTGGGAACCTTACCAATCCACTTCTGGGCAGTACGCGCTTTGATGCATTTTAGTTGAAGCCTATCATGAAACAGGGGTTAGTGGCATTGACTAGAGACAAATTATGGAAAAAAATGATGAAAGGTACTGAAGAACCTGAGCTATTTATATATCACTTTACTGCTCGCATGGACTGTAGTTGTCAACTTATGCTTGTTGTACTTGGAAGGCCAACAAACTTCATATATTCATTCCTTAAAATATAGAACAAGTTGCAGGTTAGTAAACTACCAGTATCTCCAATTGGTCGAATTCAATCACATCCAATGACCGCTTCCTATGGATTATACAAGAATGACATAAGTACTCAAAAATGCATGAATGCATGTTCATGTTGAAGTTCAAGAATAGATTAGCATACCAAAATGGAAATTGTGATAGAAATCTGGGGCGGCCTAATCCAGCTTTGCATTAGTTCATGATTTAATCGAATTTCCGTTTGATCATGCTTATATCATGAAATAGATAAGTTCCATGTATTTAATCAGCTCACACAATTAGCCACAATAACCTACAGACTGCAGTCCCCGACCTAGCACTACGTTGTTTGTTCGAGTTCAAATCAAATGAATAAACTATTAGCTAGATTGATTGAGCAAAAACGAAAGAACCAGAAGCGTTATTGGAGTGACTACGTACCAATCAATAGATACAGGATAGGTAAGAAAAAAGATACACTGTGAGATTCAATTGGTACTAGAACATACCCGTGGAGCCTCAACAGCATAGATCGAGTGGCCCAGCTGCGAGATCTCTCGAGCGGGTGGTGAAGAGTGGAGGGACTATGAGGAAAGTCACATCAGCATGGGAAAGGGCACCGTCGCACCATAGTCCGGCTGGATCGGAACTTTCTTAGCGCGGAACCACCGTTCTCGATCGGATGAAGACCCTGTCCCAGCGAGGCAAGGCGATGTGTAGCCAATCGTCGCACATAATTCGCCGGAGATGCACCCCCGGAGCAGGGATCTAAGGGCGGCGGCGCTAGGTTAACAAAGATCTGCTCGTGCCCTGTTTAGAGATAATGTAGATCTGTTCGTGCTTGGTAGGAGAGGGAAGAGATAAATTGGGGAGTCCATGGATTTTTTTAACGATATTAAAGCGCTCTTTTAATTACTGGGTGGGAAGTTTTCAAGCAGCGGGAACGTGAATATTATCATGGCGAGACGACCACTAAAACGTCTTTAAAATCGTCTTTATTTATGGATTAGATTTGCACATAAAGACGAAAACAAAAGCGTCAATACTGAGGCGTCTCTACGTGTCATTTTTCTTGTAGTGATCATTCCACTTCCTAGAACTGTTTGATCGGAGAAGCAAAAGAAGCAGAAAAGTCAAAGAAAATTCACGCAGAAAATCTCTCATCGTAATATCATCTCAATATAAAAAAAATTACAGACAAAATTAGAAAGCATAGAAGCAAAATATGTAAAATTAGAAGATGTCTACAACTTCAAATTCGTCAAACACAAGCAGATAACGAACTACAACTATGGACAGTTCGTATGTGACCAGACGAGAAAGCACCGGGAAAAATAAGGAGAGCCCCCGATTGCGTGTACTTGGCCGGGATCTCATGTGCCGGCGTCGTGCCTGGATATAGTGACATACAAAACTGGCTTTACTTTGGTACCTGAAGCGAGATCCACTTGGATGGATGGCGGCATGGTTGGATCCCAGCGAGGCGGCGCCTCCACCAACCCAACCTACCTCCGCGGCGTCTTCCTGGCCTGACGAGCTGCGAGACGACAGCGAGCTGCAGATCCAACTGACGGGCACGAGGTGGAGGCGCCCTTGAGGCAGGTCGCCGACGACGAACTTCTCCAAGCAGTCGACCTGCTGCCACGCCATGCTTCGCAGCTCGAATATCGGTCACCTTCGCGAGTTTTGATTCTTCGGCTTCGGCCCAGATCCATGCTGCAAGGAAATTCATATTTCTTAGATTCCCCGTGGAAAACATGATACTAACTGAGGGATAGGAACTGGATCTCAGATGAGGAGCAGATCGGTAACTGGATATTGACCCGCAATAAAGAAGCATCTCCCCACACGAGTAGATCTGCGCTCAAAGAGCAGAGACAGCGGAGGATCGGGGACGAAGGGGATTCAAATGCTCTCGCCTGGATCTCGCAGTAGACTCCGCTCTCGTCTGACGCAGGGGAGGAGTCGACTGGAATACGAACTGGGCAACTGGATCCCGACCACCATCCCACGACGGCCACGGGCCCACCGTATAACAATACGATGCGGTACAGGGCGCGTATACGGATGGCTCACTCGTATTGTCGAAATGTGCGGTCAAACCTTCCAGCGAGTGGGCCCTGCGCGTGCATCTTACAGCAGCGCTGGACGGGGATGATATCACTCGCGCCCCATTTTATAAGCAACAGTGCATTTTCGCGCCGTAGATGGTGCTTATAAATTGGGGCGCTAGTGATATCCAGGCCCTTGCTGTCTCCTTGGGATCTGAGCCGACTGTTGACTACTCTGCATGCATGTGACTGTATATCAGAGCATTGAAGGTATAACTCCTTTTCTAGACATATGTATTTCGTAGAAGATTCCTTCTGTGGGGCCACAGTAGGACCCGTACCTGACTGGCCTAGCACATGTGCCGGGCCTCTTTTTTAGAACCTCCTTTTTCCATCAAAGTGTGTACCAATTAGTCAACAAAGTTCTATTTAAGATGATATATGTTTGCAGAAATTTGCTAATTCCGGGTTTTGACATTTAATTTATTGTGTCAGAAAAAAGCAGGTTGTACCACTTTAAGATATGTGTAGAGTTCTGCTCATGAAAAATCGTAGAGTTCTGCTGATGAAAATCATAGAGTTCTCTGTTTTGTTGGACCCTTAGTTCAACATAGGCATAAAGTTCACTGCCTAAACTGAACAATTCAAATTCTTTTTGGGAAACTCTGTGCAAAATCATCAAGAGATCAATAATTACTTAAATATGTGTGCATAGTCTGTGTGCAAAACCAATAGCACGGCAGGAGACCAAACAACTCTTTGCAAAACCAATAACACGACAGGATCTATATTCCATAGGTAGCCAACATTTCAGCGATCCACATAAAGAAATAAAAGAGAAAGCAAAAGAAGAACGGGAAACTAGATCCTGCAGCAGCTCAATTCCATCAGATCGGCGAGTGGTTCTTGCGGACGCGGGTCGCCGTCGCCAGCCCCGAGGCGCTCAATACCGACGCTGCTTGTGGGGGAAGGAGCGGCTTGGATCGGCAGTACGCAAGCAGAGCCGCTGCCGGTGAGGACGGACGGCTTTCGCGGCGACGCTCGGTCTCGCGAGACAAGGGGTGGGGAGGAATCTCAAGGGGAAGAAGGCGAGATGGGGTGCCCCGAGGCCTGTGGATCTCTCCGCACCTAGCGGGAGGGAGGGGATCGATAGCGGCGGTGGGGATTGAAGTCGATTGAGGCTAAGAAAGTACTCCGTATGTCCAGTGGGTTGTGGCCTTGGGGGTCGCGTTTGCGGTAGGTGGGGGTTCGATGTTGGGCTAGGTGGGCTGGATAGTTGTTGGTATGTTCGACGGATATTATGAAGTCCTTCCTAACTTGGCCACCAGTACTCTTCGCCCACCCGTTTTTTTTTCGAGCCGAGAAAGCACACTTGTACGGAGATTGGGGTTGTGGTTCGCGGCGTCTCGTACAGATCGGCAACATTTCTGGCACGGTTCTACAAACTTCAAGGTTTGACTTATGGTTTACTTTATGAGAATGTCTAGCGAGCCCCCGATTGCGTGTACTTGGCCGGGATCTCATGTGCCGGCGTCGTGCCTGGATATAGTGACATACAAAACTGGCTTTACTTTCGTACCTGAAGCGAGATCCACTTGGATGGATGGCGGCATGGTTGGATCCCAGCGAGGCGGCGCCTCCACCAACCCAACCTACCTCCGCGGCGTCTTCCTGGCCTGACGAGCTGCGAGACGACAGCGAGCTGCAGATCCAACTGACGAGCACGAGGTGGAGGCGCCCTTGAGGCAGGTCGCCGACGACGAACTTCTCCAAGCAGTCGACCTGCTGCCACGCCATGCTTCGCAGCTCGAATATCGGTCACCTTCGCGAGTTTTGATTCTTCGGCTTCGGCCCGGATCCATGCTGCAAGGAAATTCATATTTCTTAGATTCCCCGTGGAAAACATGATACTAACCGAGGGATAGGAACTGGATCTCGGATGAGGAGCAGATCGGTAACTGGATATTGACCCGCAATAAAGAAGCATCTCCCCACACGAGTAGATCTGCGCTCAAAGAGCGAGAGACAGCGGAGGATCGGGGACGAAGGGGATTCAAATGCTCTCGCCTCGGATCTCGCAGTAGACTCCGCTCTCGTCCGACGCAGGGGAGGAGTCGGCCGGAATACGAACCGGGCAACCGGATCCCGACCACCATCCCACGACGGCCACGGGCCCACCGTATAACAATACGATGCGGTACAGGGCGCGTATACGGATGGCTCACTCGTATTGTCGAAATGTGCGGTCAAACCTTCCAGCGAGTGGGCCCTGCGCGCGCATCGCTCATCAGCCTGCGTGTGTTGCACCCCGGCGCTGCCCTGATCTCCGCCTCTCCTCAGAGACTCTTTTCGCCGTCGCATGCAACCCCCACCGGGCTCGCGAGGGAGATCACCATCTCTTGTTTCCATCCCGGTCCCCGGCATTGACATGAAGCTCGTCTCCGATTGCAATCTCGACCGAGAGCTCACCTGCACGCCGGAGGAGGTCGAGCCGACCCTCTGCGGCCGTCTCGCATCGCTCCTTCTCCGCCAAGCCACCCTCGGTGAGCCTCCCGATATTCCCCGTCGCCGTCCAGGTCTCAGTGTGTCGCTGTTCTCGCGTTGGCCTGGATGGAAACGACCCTGACCGTCGGATCCCCATCCAGCGCTCGCATGCGGCCTGGCCGCTGCATGGCCACGCGGCCGGCGGGCCCTGCCATGGGTCGTTCAAATCTGCACCCCCCCGCGCTCCCGCGGCCGATGTCGGGCCGGACCTGGTGGGATCTTGCCAGATCCTATAGTTTTGGCCCGTTTTCCTTTTCTTCAATTTTCTGAGAATAATGTCCTGCTAGATCCGTCCTAGTTTTTAAATCACCAAAAATTCATAACTCAACCAAATGACTTGATTAAAATTTATATCGGTTTCTAAACAAATTCCTAACCATCTACACTTGCATGCATGAGTTTTTCCTTTATAGTTTTGCCATGTTATTTATTTTTCTGAAGTGATGCCCCTGTAGTAATTAAATTTTTCTGGTATTTTTGTAAATCCTTTTTGAGTGAAACTAACTTTGCTGAGTAGTATAAATCAGTAGCTTTATTTTGGTACAGGTCTTGCATGCAGGAGCTTCCTATATTTTGCGTGGTTTAAATAATTAGATCTGGCCAGTAAGGCATTGTGTGATTTTTGGTTGGAAAAATGAAAAGGTTTTTGCACCAAAACCAAGTGCCTCTGGTAGATATTATGTTAGGGTATAACCAGGTTAGAGGAAATATTTTTGTGAGCTATATTTTATTTCTGGAGATTTTATAACCAAAACAGAGTGCCTTTTTAGTATAAAAATTGTGGAAATTAATTTGTAGCTCAGAAAAATGCCAAAACAATTTTGGTAGTTCACATTTGTTTGTTTGTATCAAGTGGTATGTTTGTTACTCGCTTGTTATGCTCTGATCTCTGTCTGCCTTGAAAGTGGATTGCTTTAGTTTCTGCCTTGTTAAAATGTTTTTAAAATATTTAAAAAGTTATTTGTGTTTGATTCCAGTGCATGTATATTCTACATGTTAATAGCTTCCAGTAGATATCCTATTTGTATTTTTGTGACTCACAGAAAGATTTAGGCCATTTAATTGGTCCCTAAGTCATTTCTGGTTTTATAAAAATCATATCTATTGTTTTAAAACCCCAAATTCAGTGAATCCAATTTCTGTAGCTTTATAAAATCAATCTTTACTCTCTGTGATTTTACCAAAAAAAATTGTGCATTACTCTGGAGTGGCTTGTTAAATTGATGCTAGTGCTTATTTTACCCATAGGGAAATTGTGTTGTGTTTGTTTAAAATGCTTTTTAATGAACCTTGGCACCAGACCCCTACTGGTGGTTTCCAAAGGTCATTAGCCAACTTTGTTTGTGAAGGTTATGATTTGTTTCAAGGCAGAACCTTTTTAGTTAATGAGTGTTATATTAAGGCCTTTTTTGTAACGGTAAAGCTAGTCCTTTTATAAATAAAATGACAATCTTGCCATAGGTGCTGTTTGATTGATTTGTTTAGTGCCTCTGATTGAATGGTTTGCTACTAGGTTAAGTGTGTGGTTGCTTCTATGTCTATGTGTTGATTGTTCTCTTTTATTTTGCGACGTTAGAATGCGAGTACTATCGGAGAAGAAGGAGAGGATCTTGGTGAGGATTTCGAATAGGAAGGAAGAGCAGACGGTTCGTGAAGATGAAGTCGAGGGACAAATAGCCAACCAAGGCAAGCCACCTCTTGATGCATCTCTGATCCTATATATCTTGCTCTTGCATTATTACAGGTTTTATAAAGTGCATGTCTTTTAATTTTCATGTCGGTGGTTAGTGCCACCCGAAGTTTTATTAATCCACCCTTAGGCTGCAGCCCTCGTTGGTACCTACTGACCACATCTCTATTAGTGATATGGTGCTTATCATCTTGTCATTCTTGTCGCCATTTCTCGAAGAAGAATTGGACTATAGGCTGGGAGCCCTGGAAAAATGATTATGAAAAATGTTTTCTTGAAAAGAAGTTTTCGAAAACCTTGGAATGGGGTAGCCTTGCCCAAGTGTGGTTTTATGAAAGACAAAGAGATTTATGAAAGATAATGCTGGAGGCAAATGGAGATGAAAAGTTGTTTTCGAAAAACCTTGGTGACCATAGTACGAAACCGGACCTAGCCAGTACAATCACATTACCCTTTAGTGGGATGGGGCGTAGCGTAGTAGTTTGTCTCGCCTTAGTTTGGGTCCTGCAAATGTAAGGGGTAGTCCGAACATGGACACCTATCGACCGTGGCCTCCCCGATGAATCGAGGACGCCTTTCCATTGCGTATCGATGGCAGGGGTACAACCTATGAGCTCCCATTGAATAATGCCCCGCAGCTGGTCGCGACATTCCGGAGGATCGAGCTGGTCGGGGAATTTTCTACTCCTAGGAAAACGACACCTCGGACTCTGGTGTTGGGAGGTACAACTCTGGGCGGCATGTCTTAGGCTAAGGCGAGCAGGCGAAAAACTACGATCGGGTACTTGTCGTGGCATATGTTATTATGCAGGGATGATGCCCACACGATGAGTATTCGGATCTTGTGGGGAAAGTGTACAACCTCTGCAGAGTGTAAATCTATTCGGATAGCCGTGTCCGCGGTTATGGACATGGGAATGGCGGTACGTGGCATTAGAGGAAAGTTTTGGTTTATAAAGTGTTTTCTCAAAAAAATGTTTCAGGAAAAGGATGCCAGTGGGACTGGTGGAAAAATGTACCTGGGAGGTACGATGGAAAGTTGGAAAAGTTGTTTTGGTCATACTGAGATGGCCGGAAAGAAAAATGGGTCACCCTTACCTATTAGTCATCAAAAGAAAAACTTGTTTTCAAAGAGGTTTTCAACAAGGATATTGAGATGTCATACTCCCGAGAGGAACCACCTCTCGCTCCTTGTAGCCCTAGTTTAGTGCCTGTTCCTTGCTACTGCCGAATTGCATATCCTTTACTTCTCTCTAAGGTGGTTTGCGAGTACAATTCATAATGTACTCATGGCTTTGTCCCTGGCTATTTACTTGGCCAGACTTGGTGGAAATCCTACAGAAGAAGGAGTCAACGACGTCTATGCGAGCTAGGAACGTCTTCCCAGTCAGTTGCCTTTTGGGTTATGGCATGACTTGGGCCATGCGAACGCTTTCGTGTGAAGTATTCCGCTGTGTGACTGTTGATCTCCTGCCATTGCGGCTCTTATGTAAGTATTGGTCATATGACCTGTTGTAATATTTTTATTCGGTATTGTAATGGATGATGTATTTGATACCAGTTCGGTTATGCTTTCACGACACACTGATCATGGGATCGTGAATGTGTATGCATAACGGGTGTTTCGGACAGCTAGTCCGGGGCACCACATACGGGGACTACGCCGGGTCCTCTCCTTGAGGATGTAAGTTTCCTTTCACTCCTTCTCGCCTTTTTTGTTTAACACGAAAGATTTTTCCTCCCCTGACGTTGTTTTTCTGTCTTGTCGATTTATTGCAGCCCTTGATGAAAGAGCTGGTCAACCTGGGCTCCCGATTTATCGGGTTCCGCAATGAGGCTACCACTTTAAGAGGTAAAACTTTGCTGCTCTTGACATGTTACATATCTCTATCTTGATTCTGCATCCTCTAACATTTTTCTTTCAGATGCACTTTGCCGTGCCGAGGAACGCGTCGACGATCTGGAAGCCAAGCTCAAAGCCAGCGAGACAGCTCGCAAGAAGGCTGAAAAGGATGCCGTCGCTGTCAAAGATCTTTGACAAAGGCTTCAAGCCACTGAAGATGCTTTGAGCGACAAAGAGGCCCAGCAAGTCGAGCGCAAAAATAATATAGTGGCGCGCTTCGAAACGCAATCCCGGAGATTTTTGAGTAAGTTGTGCTTTCCTTTACCTTCTGCTTTTCCTTGTTTTTAATTATATTTGGTGTTGACGAACTCCTTCTTTTCTTCAGCAGGGAAAATGGGTGAGCAGTATACTTTGAACCAAGAATCCGATGATCGTCTTCTGGACGCTCTCGATATTCTTGAGCTAAACTGCGACTTGGCACACAAGTGCATTTCTTCCGCGCGGAATGCACTGAAGCGGGTCTTCCCCCACTTCTTCCCGAAGGATACTCAACCGGAGATTTTCTCCTAGCTTGCACAACATTTCCTGGAGAAAGATGATCCAGCTTTGGCCTATCGTCAAGCTAGCTTGAAGATTGGAGTCGAAGGGACCATCTCCCTTGTCGCGGCCAGTGGCCAAAAAGTCGACTGGGTGAAGGCTGGTCCTCCCAAGGGTTTGAACTCGGAGAATTGGAAAGCTCTGGTGAAGGACACCAAGGCTTTCTCGAAGAAACTCGTCGCCTTCCTTGACCCAACGTCCTCTGCTTCTGCTAGCACTGCTCGGACGGAGGTCAAGTAGACCAACTCGCGTCTCTTTTTCTTTTTTCCTTTTTGTAGCTACTGACGCCTTTTGTTGCTCCCGATGATTTGTATGGGATCTCTAGGAGCCGTATTTTGTAAGGACTCGCTTTATTTAAATGTGTTGAATATGAATGAAAAGATGTGTCGTGCCGAATGATTGATGTCAATCTTTCTTGTCTTTCAGTTGATTTTTTGTAACTATAATGGAGCTGGACCTTCCAACAATTCACCCGCTACTTCTCATTCTTCGAGAGTTCCTGGCGGCGTTTCCTTGGATGTTTCATCGTGTGCTAACTCAACTCACCAAGAGATGGCCGATCTGCGACAACAGTTGCAAGCGATGAAGAAACAGGTGATGTCTACTCACGCTTCTTTTCCTGTAGACAGTGTTGGGCCTCCAAGAGCAGAGGTTTGTAGAACAGCAGCAAGTTTCCCTTAAGTGGATCACCCAAGGTTTATCGAACTCAGGGAGGAAGAGCTCAAAGATATCCCTCTCAAGCAACCCTGCAATCACGATACAAGAAGTCTCTTGTGTCCCCAACACACCTAATACACTTGTCAGATGTATAGGTGCACTAGTTCGGCAAAGAGATAGTGAAATACAGGTAGTATGGATGTATATGAGTGGTAACAGCAATCTGAATAAAATATGGCAGCGAGTAAACATGCAACGTAACGATAAATAAGCGGTGTTTGCAGTATTGGAAACAAGGCCTAGGGATCCTACTTTCACTAGTGGACACTCTCAACATTGATCACATAATAAATAAGTTCTCTTCCTTTGTGCTACATATACTCTTGTTTGATAATGAACACCATTCGTTGTGTAGGGCTACAAGAGCACCTCAATGCCGGAGTTAACAAGCTCCACCACATTCGATATTCATGTTTAAGTAACCTTAGAGCATAATAGATCTTTGCAATCTAAACCGAGTACTAACATAGCATACACACTGTCACCTTTACACTATGAAGGGGGAATAAATCACATCAATACTATCATAGTAATAATTAACTCCATAACCTACAAGAGATTATGATCATAACCTACGCCAAGAACAACACGATGCACACACTGTCACCATTACATCATGAAGGAGGAATAGACTACTTTAATAACATCACAAGAGTAGCACATAGACTAATAGTGATACAAAGCTCATCATATGGATCTCAATCATGCAAAGCAATTCATGAGATCATTGTATTGGGGTACATGAGAGAGAGATTAACCACATAGCTACCGGTAGAGCCCTCAGCCCCGGGGGAGAACTACTCCCTCCTCATCATAGGAGACAGCAGCGGCGATGAAGATGGCGGTGGTGTCGATGGAGATGCCTTCCGGGGGCACTTCCCCGTCCTGGCGGCGTGCCGGAACAGAGACTCCTGTCCCCCAGATCTTGGCTTCGCGATGGCGGCGGCTCTTGAACTTTTCTCGTATCGTGGCTTTTTCGTCCCAAAGATTTAGGTCAGGGACCTTTAAATAGGCGAAGAGGCGGAGTCGGAAGGCTGACGGGGCCACCACACAGTAGGGCGGCGCGCCTGGCTCCTTGGCCGCGCCGCCCACACGTGTGGGCCCCCTGTGGCCCTCCTCTGGTGGCTCTCGGGTGTTCTGGAAGCTTCGTGTAATTATAAGATGCTAGGCGTTGATTTCGTCCAATTCCGAGAATATTTCCTTACTAGGATTTCTGAAACCAAAAACAGCAGAAAACAGGAACTGGCACTTCGGCATCTCGTTAATAGGTTAGTTCCGGAAAATGCATCAAAATGATATAAAGTGTGAACAAAACATGTAGGTATTGTCATAAAACTAGCATGGAACATAAGAAATTGTAGATACGTTTGAGACGTATCAAGCATCCCCAAGCTTAGTTCCTACTCGCCCTCGAGTAGGTAAACGATAACAATGATAATTTCTTAAGTGACATGCTACCAACATAATCTTGATCAACAATATTGTAAAGCATATGAGATGAATGAAGTGATTCAAAGCAATAGTAAAGATGATGATTAAACAACTGAATCATATAGCAAAGACTTTTCATGAATAGTACTTTCAAGACAAGCATCAATAAGTCTTGCATAAGAGTTAACTCATAAATCAATAGATTCAAAGTAGAAGGCATTGAAGCAACACAAAGGATGATTAAGTTTCAGCAATTGCTTTCAACTTGTAACATGTATATCTCATGGATAATTGTCAACATAAAGCAATATAACAAGTGCAATAAGTAAACATGTAAGAATCAATGAAAACAGTTGACACAAGTGTTTGCTTCTGAGATAGAAAGAATAGGTAAACTGACTCAACAATAAAGTAGAAGAATGGCCCTTCGCAGAGGGAAGCATGGATTGCTATATTTGTGCTAGAGCTTTTATTTTGAAAACAAGAAACAATTTTGTCAACGGTAGTAACAAAGCATATGTGTTATGTATAAGATATCCTATAAGTTGCAAGCCTCATGCATAGTATACCAATAGTGCCCGCACCTTGTCCTAATTAGCTTGGATTAACATGGATTATCATTGCATAACATATGTTTCAACGAAGTGTCACAAAGGGGTACCTCTATGCCGCCTGTACAAGGGTCTAAGGAGAAAGTTTGCATTGGATTTCTCGCTTTTGATCATTCTCAACTTAGACACCCATACCGGGACAACATAGACAACAGATAATGGACTCCTCTTTTTAATGCTTAAGCATTCAACAACAGATAATATTCTCATAAGAAATTGAGGATTTTTGTCCAAACTAAAACTTCCACCATGATTCATGGCTTTAGTTAGCGGCCCAATATTCTTCTCTAACAATATGCATACTCAAACCATTTGATCATGAAAATCTCCCTTACTTCAGACAAGACGAACATGCATAGCAACTCACATGATATTCAACAAGGTGAAATAGTTGATGGCGTCCCCAGGAACATGGTTATCGCTCAACAAGCAACTTATAAGAAATAAGATACATAAGTACATATTCAATACCACAATAGTTTTTAAGCTATTTTTCCCATGAGCTATATACCGCAAAGACAAAGAATGGAATTTTAAAGGTAGCACTCAAGCAATTTACTTTGGAATGGCAGAAAAATACCATGTAGTAGGTAGATATGGTGGACACAAATGGCATAGTTTTTGGCTCAAGGATTTTGGATGCACGAGAAGAATTCCTCTCAATACAAGGCTAGGCTAGCAAGGTTGTTTGAAGCAAACACAAGTATAAACCGGTACAGTAAAACTTACATAAGAACATATTGCAAGCATTATAAGACTCTACATCGTCTCCTTGTTGTTCAAACACCATAACTAGAAAATATCTAGACTCTAGAGAGACCAATCATGCAAACCAAATTTTAACAAGCTCTATGTAGTTCTTCATTAATAGGTGCAAAGTACTTGATGCAAGAGCTTAAACATGATCTACACGAGCACAACAATTGCCAAGTATCAAATTATTCAAGACCATATACCATTAACCACATGAAGCATTTTCTGTTTCCAACCATATAACAATGAACGAAGCGGTTTCAACCTTCGCCATGAACATTAAAAGCTAAGAACACATGTGTTCATACGAACCAGCGGAGCGTGTCTCTCTCCCACACAAGCATGAATTTATTCAAACAAAACAAAAACAAACAGACGCTCCAAGTAAAGTACATAAGATGTGACCGAATAAAAATATAGTTTCACTAGAGGTGACCTGATAAGTTGTCGATGAAGAAGGGGATGCCTTGGGCATCCCCAAGCTTAGATGCTTGAGTCTTCTTGAAATATGCAGGGGTGAACCACGGGGGCATCCCCAAGCTTAGACTTTTCACTCTTCTTGATCATAGTATATCATCCTCCTCTCTTGACCCTTGAAAACTTCCTCCACACCAAACTTGAAACAAACTCATTAGAGGGTTAGTGCATAATCAAAAATTCACATGTTCAGAGGTGACAGAATCATTCTTAACACTTCTGGACATTGCCCAAAGCTTCTGAAAGTTAATGGAACAAAGAAATCCATCGAACATAGCAAAAGAGGCAATGCGAAATAAAAGGCAGAATCTGTCAAAACAGAACAGTCCGTAAAGACGAAATTTACAGAGGCACTTAACTTGCTCAGATGAAAATGCTCAAATTGAATGAAAGTTACGTACATATCTGAGGATCACGCACGTAAATTGGCAGAATTTTCTGAGTTACCTACAGACGGGGCTGCTCGATTTCGTGACAGTAAGAAATCTGTTTCTATGCAGTAATCCAAATCTAGTATCAACCCTACTATCAAAGACTTTACTTGGCACAACAATGCAATAAAATAAAGATAAGGAGAGGTTGCTACAGTAGTAACAACTTCCAAGACTCAAATATAAAACAAAAGTGTTGTAGTAAAATAAACACATGGGTTATCTCCCAAGAAGTGCTTTCTTTATAGCCATTAAGATGGGCTCAGTAATTTTAATGATGCACTCGCAAGAAATAAGAGTTGAAGCAAAAGAGAGCATCAAGAAGCAAATTCAAAACACATTTAAGCCTAACATGCTTCCTCTGCATAGGAATCTTGTAAATAAACAAGTCAATGAAGAACAAAGTGAATAGCATAGGAAGACAAAACAAGTGTAACTTCAAGATTCTCAACATAAAGAGGGGAAACTTAATATTATTAAGATGCATATAACCATGTTTCCCTCTCTCATAATAACTTTCAGTAGCATCATGAACAAACTCAACAATATAACTATCACATACAACATTCTTGTCATGAGCCGCACACATAAAATTATTACTCTCCACATAAGCATAATCAATTTTATTAGTTGTAGTGGGAGCAAATTCAACAAAGTAGCTATCATTATTATTCTCATCAAGTGTAGGAGGCATAGTATAGTCATAATAAAATTTACTCTCCATAGTAGGCGGAACCAAAAGACCACTATCATTATAATCATCATAAATAGGAGGCATATCATAATCAACATAAACTTTCTCCTCAATACCCGGAGGACTAAAGAGATCATTTTCATCAAAACCGACCTTCCCAAGCTTAAATTCTTCCATAGCATTATCAAAAATGGTGTTCATACTAATAACATTGCTACTAGCATGCAAATAAGATTCCATAGGTTTTTTAATTTTCGCAGCAAACAATTCTATCTCAGGGAAAAGATTAAAAAGCTCACTGTTACTTTCAATTATGCCTAACTAGTGTAAACAAGAAACAAAAAGATGCAATTGCAGGATCTAAAGGAAATAGCTTCGAGCACTCACACACCGGCAACAGTGCTAGGAAATAGCTTAGTAGTCGGAGGATGTGAATACCTTTTACCTTACCTCCCCGACAACGGCGCCGTGAAAAGTGCTTGATGTCTACTCACGCTTCTTTTCCCGTAGACAGTGTTGGGCCTCCAAGAGCGAGAGGTTTGTAGAACAGCAGCAAGTTTCCCTTAAGTGGATCACCCAAGGTTTATCGAACTCGGGGAGGAAGAGGTCAAAGATATCCCTCTCAAGCAACCCCGCAATCACGATACAAGAAGTCTCTTGTGTCCCCAACACACCTAATACACTTGTCGTATGTATAGGTGCACTAGTTCGGCGAAGAAATAGTGAAATACAAGTAGTATGGATGTATATGAGTGGTAATAGCAATCTGAATAAAATATGGCAGCGAGTAAACATGCAACGGTAACGATAGAATAAGCGGTGTTTGCAGTATTGGAAACAAGGCCTAGGGATCCTACTTTCACTAGTGGACACTCTCAACATTGATCACATAATAAATAAGTTCTCTTCCTTTGTGCTACATATACTCTTGTTTGATAATGAACACCATTCGTTGTGTAGGGCTACAAGAGCACCTCAATGCCGGAGTTAACAAGCTCCACAACATTCGATATTCATGTTTAAGTAACCTTAGAGCATAATAGATCTTTGCAATCTAAACCGAGTACTAACATAGCATACACACTCGTCACCTTTACACTATGAAGGGGGAATAAATCACATCAATACTATCATAGTAATAATTAACTCCATAACCTACAAGAGATTATGATCATAACCTACGCCAAGAACAACACGATGCACACACTGTCACCATTACATCATGAAGGAGGAATAGACTACTTCAATAACATCACAAGAGTAGCACATAGACTAATAGTGATACAAAGCTCATCATATGGATCTCAATCATGCAAAGCAATTCATGAGATCATTGTATTGGGGTACATGAGAGAGAGATTAACCACATAGCTACCGGTAGAGCCCTCAGCCCCGGGGGAGAACTACTCCCTCCTCATCATAGGAGACAGCAGCGGCGATGAAGATGGCGGTGGTGTCGATGGAGATGCCTTCCGGGGGCACTTCCCCGTCCCGGCGGCGTGCCGGAACAGAGACTCATGTCCCCCAGATCTTGGCTTCGCGATGGCGGCGGCTCTTGAACTTTTCTCGTATCGTGGCTTTTTCGTCCCGAAGATTTAGGTCAGGGACCTTTAAATAGGAGAAGAGGCGGAGTCGGAAGGCTGACGGGGCCACCACACAGTAGGGCGGCGCGCCTGGCTCCTTGGCCGCGCCGCCCACACGTGTGGGCCCCCTGTGGCCCTCCTCTGGTGGCTCTCGGGTGTTCTGGAAGCTTCGTGTAATTATAAGATGCCGGGCGTTGATTTCGTCCAATTCCGAGAATATTTCCTTACTAGGATTTCTGAAACCAAAAACAAGCAGAAAACGAGAACCGGCACTTCGGCATCTCGTTAATAGGTTAGTTCCGGAAAATGCATCAAAACGATATAAAGTGTGAACAAAACATGTAGGTATTGTCATAAAACTAGCATGGAACATAAGAAATTGTAGATACGTTTGAGACGTATCAACAGGTTGTAACAGTTATGGATCAATCTCGCATATCCTCGGATCGCGAGGAAGCTGCTCTTCGTCAAGCACATGAGGCTCTTGAGTTGAAGGAATCGGCGACTGCTAACGCCACACGATCTGCTTAACGCGACAGCTATATGCTTGACTTGATGACTGATGCAAGTCAGGATATGGCTGGCATGTTACTTTTATCTTGCTGATTCCTTGATATTCTTTGTATCCCTTCTTGCACTATATTGATTTTTTCCTTATGTTGCTCATAGGCTCACTTCTGGATGCTGCCGCCGAAGAACAAAGAGTAAACTCGCGAGTCGAAGCCCTTCTTAGACTTGCCAAGATAAATGATAGTGACTTCTGGGAAGATGAGGATCGCACTCGCCGTATCATTCAATTCCAGGATCGAGCCGCCCAAGTTCGGGAGTTCCGTGACTTCTTTGGCAGTACTTTGGCAATGGTGTACAATGCTATGTTTTCTCGGAACCCTCAGCCCGGAAATCTTACCGAGCTTATGAGTAAATTTAAAGACGTACACAGTATCCACGACTTTGTGAAGGCTCAAATGGTGGTCGGCGCCAAGGTGGCCTTGATTTGGTTGAAGATCTGCCACTCAAAGTTGGATTTTGGTAATGTGGTCGATACTTTTTACCTCAAGATGTCGAAGAGGAGGATAAATGTTGACAAGCATATTGCGGTTGTGTCTCCCGTCGTCGAGAAAATGATCGACGAGCTTCTTAGGGTGGACGCCACTTTCTTCAAGGAATTTCGGTACGATGATTCGGCACAGATTGTCCGCGCTGCAAGAGAAAACATAAGCACAGATAGATTGAGTAGGAGTTCTTTTTCTTTTCTCTCAAATGTGTTAGGTTTGAACCACAACGCAGAGTTGCGTATATCTGTAAGTCGTATATGTTGTAACTATCATTGCGAGACATGTATAAAGTCAAGGCAAATTCTTGTGTTATGATTTTTTCTTTTAGCCCACGAGTATCTCGGCTGACGTGACTATGTATATTGTTCGCGAGGTTTTTCATGTAACCAAAGCGTGTAAGTTGATAGATGTTTTGATGTCGGGTATATTGTAAATCTGTCGGATTCGAGCCCCCGAGCCTTGCTTGTGAAGAAAGTGTATGTGACATAGGCATCCCCAATGGGCCTGCCGAAGAAGGTACCCGGGGTTTAATGAAGGCCCATAACCCGAAGAGTAAGAAGATTCGGAAGCCCAAGATACTATTAAGGAAAGTTAGAGTTGTAATAGGAAGTATTACTTGTAATCTTGCGGGACGGGTTAGAAACCCTCCCGGACTCTGTAAACTTGTGTATTACGAAACCCTCGGCTCCACCTCCTATATAAGGGGGAGTCGAGGGACAAAGAGGGGATCGAATCAACTGTCAACGCAACCCTAGTTTTCATATTCGTCGAGTACTTTTCGGCTGAAACCTTCGAGATCTACTTGCCCTCTACATCCAATGAAACCCTAGTCTACAATCTGTAGACATTGACAAGTTAATACCTTGTCAATTGGCGCTGTCTGTGGGATTTAGAGGCGACAAGGAGCTGATCTCGATAGCACGTTCAAGATCGTCGACTTCGTCAGTAGCAAGCAACGCGATGGATCGAGGTAAACAGATCGAAACTGGTCTAGTCGATTTTATACCTCACCCGCCCTCCCGTTTGGATGCATGTGCGTATCTGGAGGAGCCTAGGGAGATGACGCTGGGAAAATTCCGATTCTGCGTCGGGAAAGAAGGGTCATATCGTCTCGAAGTTCCGATGTCGTCGGGATCATCAGCGACCGACTCCGATTTCTCATCAGACGAAGAAGAGATTTCGTCGCCACGCTTCATCAGCGCCGTGGCAAGTGAAAAGCTCGCCAAGATCTTCGGTGGCATGTCCTTCGAGTCGTCTGCGGACTCTGATATAAGCAGCGACTCAGACAGCATCGATAGCTTCAACTTCATCGACAGATCTGTCGCTCTCGAAAAGGTCTTCACCAACCTATACGATGGTGTCACCAATCCTGATAAAAATCAAAATTCAAAATATCATCAGATCTACGCAATCGAAGAAACAAACCGAGCAGAGCCGGAGACATCAGAGGATTTCGACGATGCGGGAAACCCATATGTTGACCCCGCTGATCTTAGGCGAGGTTTAGGCACTAAATACGTCGGGCCCACACCACGTGTGAGGGTTCAACTCCCACAAGCAGCATGGGATAGAGCCGCAAGAGCCATGGATGGTACTGAACCAATGACTACAACTGCGACATCAGAAGAGTTGCAAGCCTATCAATACATACTAGCTCGTGTTAGCAAAGAGTTAGAAAAACAGACCGCCGAATTAAATAGAAGAAAGGAGGCAGCTTCCGCGTCAAGCAGACGAAGAGCAGAACTAAGTCGACAATAAGGAAATTCGGGAGATAGTCACAGAGAAGCTCGAAGGAGAGCAAGATCTCGACTACAAAATATACCTGAAGCAGAGAGGGAGCATTTGGTTCAAAACCTCGACATGTCTTTTATGACAATCGACACAAGGGGAAATATTATCCCTAAAACACCGGAAGCTGGGTATATGGCAACGCAAGCTTACATCCTCGCATCCAGACCACCTCCAGGGGATCCGAGGGAAGCGTTGTATAACATGGCAATGTCAGGAGTTGGAGTCATGGGAACAACGTTCACATCTACACCTCCCGAAGGAAATGCAAGGCAAAATAGTCCGCGACCAACCGCAGCAGTGCAAGATCCACCAAGAGCAAGTGGAGCAAGGGATTCAGCGGCTCAGGCAAGGGTGGATAGAGCGCGACAAGAAAGAAGGGAACATCGGCAGTCACCAGAAGTTGCCGAGGAAGATATGTGTGGGCTCCCGTGCTTTACGAGACGAGTTCGAAAAACTAGATTCCCATCAAGATTTAAACTACCCGAGAATTTCAAGAAATTTGACGGCCTACAGGATCCCGAAGATTGGCTCGTTGATTATCTCGAGATGGTGAAATTAATAGGCGGAACCAGAGCAACAACCATGCAAAGCATCCAAGTACATTTAAGTGGAGCCGTGCGATCTTGGATAAAGAAACTTCCCCCAGGTTCCATCGATAGCTGGGATAGTTTTGAAGATATCTTCGTGAGGAATTTCCGGTCCACTTGCAAAAAACCCGCATCACTAGAAGAGTTGAGGGCGTGTAGACAAAAACATGATGAGTCAATGAGGAAATATATAAAGAGGTGGAACATTATCAAAAACTCGGTAGAGGACATATCTGACGAGAGGGCAATAGACGCGTTCGTGGCAGGAATTCGACGAGGAGATTTCGTTGAGGACCTAGGGAGAACCAACCCAAAAACAATATCAACACTGATGGAAATAGCAAACAGGTGGGCAGATGGAGAAGATGCTATACACAACAAGCGACATAGGTCGCCAGAGGAGGACCGCAGTCGAAATTTTCAAAATAGAAGGCGATTCTCTCGACAGTTCTATAGTAATGATGCTCCTGGCCACATATCAGCTGGTTTCCGAGGAAACACTGGAGGGAACAGTCGAGACGACTATCAAAGGAGTAACGAGCAACAAGGCGACAATAGGGGTGATACCCGCAATTACAGGCAAAATAGTGGGCAAAGGTTTCAAAGACCATATGTGTCTCCCGAGGATATGATGAACGGGCCATGTCAGATGCATTTTTATCTTGACAATAATGGGAAAAGGCAGTCAGGACATCTGCAGAAGGATTGTCGCAGTTTTCAAGCAATGTTGCGGGCTGCAGGGATGGCCAATGCTCAAGCAATGAATAGAAACCCCCAGGGACCAAGGAGCGAGATCCACCTTCCACCTCCTCCCGCAATTACGGACGAAAATCGGCACCAGCTCAGGATAGCAGCAGCACCACACCCACCTCCATATGTCGACCCAAACTCTAATGGTGCGGTCTCGATGATTCAGAAAGCTAGGCCATCCAATAGGGCGCAGAAAGTAATTTCACGACAAGTGTTCATGGCAGAAAAGATGCCTCCACCAACGGTTGAGTATCTGAATTGGTCGGGACAGGACATCGGCTTCACAATTGCGGATCATCCGCAGCAAGTTCCTCGACCAGGGCAGTCAGCACTTATTTTGCCAGCGATGGTAGCAGGTTTCGACGTATCTCGAGTATTCATAGATGGAGGCAGTAGTTTAAACCTTATGTATGCAGATACATTAAGGAAGATGAACATATCCTTGGCAAATCTAAAACCAACTGACACACGTTTACATGGAATCACGCCAGAGAAGCCGAGTTATCCATTGGGAAAGATTAATCTCGACGTTCAGTTTGGGACCCGAGAAAACTATAGGATAGAAAAACTAGAGTTTGAAGTTGTGGACTTTCCGTCGCAATATCACGCCTTGTTGGGACGACCAGCATATGCCAGGTTTATGGCGGTACCACATTACACGTACCTGTTGTGGAGGTTACCTGGACCTAAGGGACCAATAACGGTCAAGGGAAGTTTCGCGTTAGCTGATAAATGCGACAAGGATTTCCATCGATTGTCAGAAACTTTCGGGATGCAAGCAGAATATATGGCGTCAAGGCTTACAACTGACTATGATGTGTTGCCAGATTCAGGAAGGCCACTCAAGGAGCCAACCTTTAACACTACTAAGGACTCCAAGGAAGTGCAGATTCACCCGACAGATCCAAAGAAAACAACGTCCATTGCAACAAACATGGACCTCGCATAGGAAAGCGCGCTCGTCGAGTTCCTCCGTGAGCACTGGAAAATCTTCGCATGGTGTCCAGCTGACATGCCAGGAGTACCCAGGGAACTTACCGAGCACCACCTAAACTTGGATCCAATAGCGAGACCAATCAAGCAACCTTTGCGGCGTTTTTCGGAACCAAACCGCAAAGCCATGCTGTCAGAAATTGTTCGACTTAGAGAAGCTGGTTTCATTAAAGAGATATCTACAGAGGCCACTTGGGTAGCTAACCCATTGATGGTGCCGAAGAAAAACACGAAAGTCCTTCGCATGTGCGTCGACTTTATGTGTCTCAATAAACACTGCCCAAAGGATCACTTTCCCCTCCCAAGGATCGATCAAATCATCGACTCCACGGCAGGATGTGAACGTCTTTCCTTCCTGGACGCGTATTCTGGTTATAACCAGATCAGATTAAAAGAAGATGACGAAGCCAAGACAGCGTTCATAACACCTTATGGCGTGTTTTGTTACAGAACAATGCCTTTCGGTCTGAAAAACGCGGGAGCAACATATCAGCGGATGATGCAAAAGTGTTTAGCAACACAAATTGGTAAAAACGTACAAGTGTACATCGACGATGTCGTCATAACTTCAAAAAAGGGGACAACATTGATCGAGGATTTGAAAGAAACTTTCGACAATCTCGACAAGTTCTGCCTTAAGTTGAATCCGACAAAATGCTCTTTTGGCGTTTCTGCGGGAGAACTTCTCGGGTTCCTGGTCTCAGCAAGAGGGATTGAAGCGAATCCTGAAAAAATCCAAGCTATCATAACAATGAGGAAGCCAACAATTAGCTGGGCGAGTCGCAGCTTTAAGCAGATTCGTCGCCAGGCTGGGAGAAAAGGCGCTGCCGTTCTATGCCCTAATCAAACAAGGAGAGAAGTTCCAGTGGAACGAAGAGGCAGATAGAGCCTTCGAGGATCTCAAACGCACAATTTCGACACCACCAATCTTGGTGGCGCCAAAAGAGAAGGAACCCCTCCTGTTATACATTGCGGCTACACCCCAGGTGGTCAGCACGGCGCTAGTTGTCGAAAGAGAAGAAGAAGGAAAACTCCATGGAGTGCAGAGACCGGTATACTTCATCGGTGAAGTTTTATCGCCTTCAAAACAACGGTACCCGCAGTACCAGAAATTAGCATATGGAGTGTTTACAATCGCAAGAAAATTGCGGCACTATCTTTCGGCGCATCCGATAATAGTGGTCAACGAGGCACCTCTATCCAATATACTAAACAATCCAGAAGCTACAGGCCGTGTCTCCCTTTGGGGAATAGAACTTTCCCCTGGGGACATCACGTATGAAAAGAGAAAAGCAATAAAGTCGCAAATTTTACCATATTTCATCGCAGAGTGGATGGAGCTACAAAATATAGGACCCCTGATACGTCCCCGACGTATCCATAATTTCTGTCGTTCCATGCTTGTTTTATGACAATACTTACATGTTTTGCTTGCACTTTATGATGTTTTTTATGCGTTTTCCGGAACTAACCTATTAACAAGATGCCACGATGCCGCTCTCGTTTTCTCGCTGTTTTTGGTTCCGTAAAGGCTGTTCGGGCAATATTCTCGGAATTCGACGAAACGAAGACCAAACCTCCTATTTTTCCCGGAAGCGTCCGTAACATCGAAGAAGAGTCGGAGAGGGGCCGGAGGGCCACCACACCATAGGGCGGCGCGGCCCGGCCTGGGCCCGCGCCGGCTCGTGGTGTGGCGCCCCGCATGCCCCCCGCGCCGCCTCTTCACCTATAAAATCCCTTTCGACCTAAAAACACCGTAACTCTTGATGAAACTCCAGTAAAGACTCCAGGGGCGCCGCCACCATCGCGAAACTCCAATTCGGGGACAGAGTCTCGTCCCGGCACCTCGCCGGACGGGGAAGTGCCCCGGAAGCCATCTCCATCAACGCCATCGCCTCCATCATGCTCCGTGAGTAGTTCCCCCATGGACTACGGGTTCTAGCTGTAGCTAGTTGGTATTCTCTGCCCCATGTACTTCAATACAATGATCTCATGAGCTGCCTTACATGATTGAGATTCATCTGATGTAATCGGTGTTGTGTTTGTCGGGATCCGATGGATTGTTACATTATGATTGTCTATATACAAAGTTTATGAAGTTATTGTTGCTGCAATCTTGTTGTGTTTAATGCTTGTCACTAGGGCCCGAGTGGCATGATCTTAGATTTGAGCTCTATACTTATTGCTTAGATTGTATCTACAAGTTGTATGCACATGTCACTGTCCGGAACCAAAGGCCCCGAAGTGACAGAAATCGGGACAACCGGAGGGGATGGTGGTGATGTGAGGATCACATGTTTTCACCAAGTGTTAATGCTTTGCTCCGGTGCTCTATTAAAAGGAGTACCTTAATATCCAAGTAGATTCCCTTGAGGCCCGGCTGCCACCGGCCGGTAGGACAAAAGATGTTGTACAAGTTTCTCATTGCGAGCACGTATGACTATATATGGAAAACATGCCTACATGATTAATGATCTTGATATTCTGTCTTAATGCTATTTCAATCCTATCAATTGCCCGACCGTAATTTGTTCACCCAACACTTGTTATTGGAGAGTTGCCACTAGTGTAGATAGCTGGGAACCCCGGTCCATCTTTCATCATCATATACTCGTTCTACATGTCAACTCGTTTTCCGGTGCCATTGCTCTCATATTACTATTACCGCTCGCTGTGTTACTATTACTATTGCTCTCATACCACTCGCTACTTTCACATCACCCCCGTTGCTAGTGCTTTTCCAGTGTGCAGCTGAATTGACAACTCAGTTGTTAAGGCTTATAAGTATTCTTTACCTCCCCTTGTGTCGAATCAATAAATTTGGGTTTTACTTCCTCGAAGACCGTTGCGATCCCCTATACTTGTGGGTCATCAAGACTATTTTCTCGGCGCCGTTGCCGGGGAGGCATAGCTCTACTCATAAGTTCACTCCGGGGAGTACACTCTACCTCTCTCTCTACTTTTATTTTATTTTGTTTTGCTAGTTTACTTTTGTCTAGTTTATTTGTGCTTAGTTTATTTCTGTCTAGTATTAGTTTTCTTAGTTTACTTTTGCTTAGTTTATTTTTGTCTTGTTTTATTTGTCTCATATACCCAAAAATCCATAAAAAATTGAAAAACCAAAAAATTAAAAACTGCTGTTATGGGAGAACCGACAACCTACTTGGAGCTTATAGAATGTTATAATTGTTATAGAGAATCAAGAACTGGTAAAATAATGAGTGCTATGATAGAAAAATTGAATACAATTGCTAAAATCTTGCTTGAACGCCATGATATAAACTGTTGCTCTCAACAGGATACTAAACATCTTAAATTTCAATGTGGCTTTAGTGAGGAATTTTTAATTAAGAACTATAATCGGAATTGCTATATTCATTATGGGTTCGAAGAGGTAGAACAATTTGTCTTATTTATGGGAGCCTCCGAGATAGAATCCTTCATGGTTGAGAATTATGAAACTTGTGTTGTTTGTAAGGGCCTTAAAGATTATGTCTCTACTATCCTTAATTCTTGCATAGAATGCTACAAGTAGGAATCCTTATATCCTTGATTATAAAGAGAGACACATTAATGCACAAGAATGCACTCACAATTTGCAGGAACCGGTGGAAGAAGAAATTGATGAACCTGAAAGCTCATTGGATGAAAAAGAGGAGGAAGTTGATGAACCTGAAAGCTCATTGGATGAAAAAGAACAGGAGAGCGACGAACAAAAGGAGGAAGAATGGATTAGCTACCCATGTCAACCTTCTAATGAGAGTAACTCTTTATCTCTTACATTATTTGATTGTCCTCCATGCCTACCGGACGAGGTTGAATGTTATGTTCCTGTGGATTCTCTTGAAATAGTACCTATGAGTAATACTTGTGAGAATGATTATGCTACTGTTATATATGATAATCCATGCTACTTTGATAAATCTTATGATAATGCTTTGTTTGTGCCCGATGTCGAAATGCATGGTACTAAAGAATTTTGCTTGGCAAATGTTTATGATAAAGCTCTAGATGATGGTCCTATGTTACTTGATAATATTAATTGTACTACTAATGAAAATGGGATTGGAGAGTTCTTGACTTATTCTATGAGTCCCATATCTATTGAGATTGATCAACTACCTTGTTATATTATTAATAAAAGTAAGTTTGAAAGTTTTAATTCCACTATTCTTGAACTTGATAAAAATTATGTGTTTGGAAATCATAAAAAGTATGCTGCATGTGATAGTTATATTGTTGAGTTTATTCATGAAGCTACTGAAAATTATTATGAGAGAGGAAAATATGGTAGTATAAATTTGCATGGTACTAAAACACCTCTCTATATGCTTAAAATTTTGAAGCTACACTTGTTTTATCTTCTTATGCTTGTCACTTTGTTCTTCATGAATTTATTTGTGTACAAGATTCCTTTGCATAGGAAGCATGTTAGACTTAAATGTGTTTTGGATTTGCCTCTTGATGCTCTCTTTTGCCTCAAATACTATTTCTTGCGAGTGCATCATCGAAACTGCTGAGCCCATCTTAATGGCTGTAAAGAAAGAACTTCTTGGGAGATAACCCATGTGTTATTTTGCTACAGTACTTGGTTTTATATTTGTGTCTTGGAAGTTGTTTACTACTGTAGCAACCTCTCCTTATCTTAGTTTTGTGTTTTGTTGTGCCAAGTGAAGCCTCTAATCGAAGGTTGATACTAGATTTGGATTTCTGCGCAGAAACAGATTTCTATCTATCACGAATCTGGGCTGTTTTCTCTGTAGGTAACTCAGAAAATTATGCCAATTTACGTGCGTGTTCCTCAGATATGTACGCAACTTTCATTAGTTTTGAGTTTTCTGATTTGAGCAACGGAAGTATTTATTTAAAATTCGTCTTTACTGGCTGTTCTGTTTTGGCAGATTCTGTCTCTGTTTTTTTGCATTGTCTCTTGTGGACTTTAAGCGAGGTTTTCTAGACGTAGAGGGCTGTAGCTAATGTTTTATTGAGTTCTTGCAATGTGCCACTACAGGACCAAGGTGGATTCAAATTTTTTTGAGTACTAACCCCTCTAATGAAGTTTGTGAGAAGTTTGGTGTGAAGGAAGTTTTCAAGGGTCAAGAGAGGAGGATGATATATGATCAAGAAGAGTGAAAAGTCTAAGCTTGGGGATGCCCCCGTGGTTCATCCCTGCATATTTCAAGAAGACTCAAGCGTCTAAGCTTGGGGATGCCCAAGGCATCCCCTTCTTCATCAACTTATCAGGTTTCCTCCCCGAAACTATATTTTTATTCGGTCACATCATATGTGCTTTACTTGGAGCGTCTGTGTGTTTTTATTTTTGTTTTGTTTGAATAAATTCGGATCCTAGCAATCCTTGTGTGGGAGAGATACACGCTCCGCTTTTTCATATGAACACCTGTTCTTCGTTTTACTTTTAATGTTCAATGATAAAAGTTGGAAGCTACAATACTTATTTGGTTGGAAAAGGAAAATGCCTCATATGTCTTGGATAATTTGACACCTGGCAATTGTTTTGAGCTCTCAAGTAGATCATGATTATGTTTTTTCATGTAGTCTAAGCCTATTAGTGGAGAACTACTGTAGAGCTTGTTAAAATTGGTTTGCATAATTGATCTCTCTTAAGGTCTAGATATTTTCTGGTAAAAGTGTTTGAGCAACAAGGAAGACAAGTGTAGAGTATTATAATGCTTGCAATATGTTCTTATGTAAGTTTTGTTGTACCGGTTCATACTTGTTTTTGCTTCAAATAGCCTTGCTAGCCTAAGCCTTGTATCGAGAGGGATTACTTCTCATGCATCCAAAATACTTGAGCCAACCACTATGCCATTTGTGTCCACCATACCTACCTACTATGTGGTATTTCCTGCCATTCCAAAGTAAATTGCTTGAGTGCTACCTTTAAACAATTCAAAATTTATTACCTCTGATTTGTGTCAATGTTTTATAGCTCATGAGGAAGTATGTGGTGTTTATCTTTCAATCTTGTTGGGCAACTTTCACCAATGGACTAGTGGCTTCATCCGCTTATCCAATAATTTTGCAAAAAGAGCCGGCAATGGGATTCCTGGTCCCAAATTAATTAACAAAAATAGACACTCCTCCATGGTATGTGATTGTTGGACGGCACCCGAGGATTCGGTTAGCCATGGCTTGTGTAAGCAAAGGTTGGGAGGAGTGTCATCATCATAATGAAACTAAAATATAAAGGCACTCCTTCATGGTATGAGATTGTTGGCAGGCACCCGAGGATTCGGTTAGCCATGGTTTGTGAAAGAAAGGTTGGAAGGAGTGCCACCCAAAAATAAAAATAATTCATGGGAGCCGCTCTTGAAGGTTTGTCTAGCAAGGGGGTTAGAGTGCCCACTACCATTCGTTGACAACAACAAACACCTCTCAAAACTTTACTTTTATGCTCTCTTTATGTTTTCAAAACCAAAGCTCTAGCACAAATATGGCAATCGATGCTTTCCTTTTTGAAGGACCTTTCTTCTACTTCTATGTTGAGTCAGTTTACCTACTTCCTTCCACCTTAGAAGCAAACACTTGTGTCAACTGTGCATTGATTCTTACATACTTGCATATTTGCATTCATCATATTACTTTGTGTTGACAATTATCCATGAGATATGCATGTTGAAAGTTGAAAGCAATCGCTGAAACTTATATCTTCCTTTGTGTTGCTTCGATGCCTTTACTTTGAACTTATTGCTTTATGAGTTAACTCTTGTGCAAGACTTTTGATACTTGTCTTGAAGGTATTATTCATGAAAAGTTTTGCTATATGTTATCTACTTGTTAGCAACTATAGATCATTGCCTTGAGTCACTTCATTCATTTCATTTGCTTTGTAATAGTATGATCAAGGTTATGTAAGTAGCATGTCACTACAGAAATTATTATTTTTATCGTTTACCTGCTCGGGACGAGCAGGAACTAAGCTTGGGGATGCTGATACGTCCCCGACGTATCCATAATTTATGTCGTTCCATGCTTGTTTTATGACAATACTTACATGTTTTGTTTGCACTTTATGATGTTTTTTATGCGTTTTCCGGAACTAACCTATTAACAAGATGCCACAGTGCCAGTTTCTGTTTTCTGCTGTTTTTGGTTCCAGAAAGGCTGTTCGGGCAATATTCTCGGAATTCGACGAAACGAAGACCAAACCTCCTATTTTTCCCGGAAGCGTCCAGAACACCGAAGAAGAGTCGGAGAGGGGCCGGAGGGCCACCACACCATAGGGCGGCGCGGCCTGGCCTCGGGCCCGCGCCGGCCCGTGGTGTGGCGCCCCGCATGCCCCCCGCGCCGCCTCTTCGCCTATAAAATCCCTTTCGACCTAAAAACACCGTAACTCTTGACGAAACTCCAGAAAGACTCCAGGGGCGCCGCCACCATCGCGAAACTCCAATTCGGGGGACAGAAGTCTCTGTCCCGGCACCCTGTCGGGAAGGGGGAAGTGCCCCCTGAAGCCATCTCCATCAACGCCATCGCCTCCATCATGCTCCGTGAGTAGTTCCCCCATGGACTACGGGTTCTAGCTGTAGCTAGTTGGTATTCTCTCCCCCATGTACTTCAATACAATGATCTCATGAGCTGCCTTACATGATTGAGATTCATCCGATGTAATCGGTGTTGTGTTTGTCGGGATCCGATGGATTGTTACATTATGATTGTCTATCTACAAAGTTTATGAAGTTATTGTTGCTGCAATCTTGTTGTGTTTAATGCTTGTCACTAGGGCCCGAGTGGCATGATCTTAGATTTGAGCTCTATACTTATTGCTTAGATTGTATCTACAAGTTGTATGCACATGTCACCGTCCGGAACCAAAGGCCCCGAAGTGACGTAAATCGGGACAACCGGAGGGGATGGTGGTGATGTGAGGATCACATGTTTTCACCAAGTGTTAATGCTTTGCTCCGGTGCTCTATTAAAAGGAGTACCTTAATATCCAAGTAGATTCCCTTGAGGCCCGGCTGCCACCGGCTGGTAGGACAAAAGATGTTGTACAAGTTTCTCATTGCGAGCACGTATGACTATATATGGAAAACATGCCTACATGATTAATGATCTTGATATTCTGTCTTAATGCTATTTCAATCCTATCAATTGCCCGACCGTAATCTGTTCACCCAACACTTGTTATTGGAGAGTTGCCACTAGTGTAGATAGCTGGGAACCCCGGTCCATCTTTCATCATCATATACTCGTTCTACATGTCAACTGTTTTCTCGGTGCCATTGCTCTCATATTACTATTACTGCTGCTCGTGTTATCGTTACTATTGCTCTCATACCACTCGCTACTTTCACATCACCCTCGTTGCTAGTGCTTTTCCAGGTGCAGCTGAATTGACAACTCAGTTGTTAAGGCTTATAAGTATTCTTTACCTCCCCTTGTGTCGAATCAATAAATTTGGGTTTTACTTCCCTCGAAGACTGTTGCGATCCCCTATACTTGTGGGTCATCAACCCCCGGACTTATCGAGAACTTGGACCATGAACTTCGATGGATCCAAGAGATTAGAGGGAGCTGGAGCAGGCGTGATACTCATATCACCTGAAGGCGACAAATTAAAGTATGTCTTACGGATGACGTTCCCAAACGCGTCCAACAACGAGGCAGAATATGAAGCTCTTATACATGGGATGAAGATGGCGAAAGCTTGTGGCGCAACTCGACTAAAAATCTTTGGCGACTCACAATTAGTGGCTCAACAAGTCATGAACCAATGTGATGCAGTCAATGATAGTATGGTGGCATACAAGGAAATGTATAACGAGCTGGAGAAACTGTTTGATGGGTGCGAGGTAAACCACATCAGCAGACTAAGCAATGACGAAGCCGATGTTCTGGCAAACATCGGGTCGCAGTGCCTCGCGATTCCTCCAGGTGTGTTCTGGTAGGAGATAACAGAGAGATCCACAAAGCCGAAGAAATCAAAGAAGAAGGAGAAGGACGAGAAATCCTCGGAGGCTTCGAAAGAAACGCTGGAAGAAGAAGAGGAACAGGATCTAATATTGATGGTGCAAGTCCCATGGATGCAGACGTACATATCATACATCCTAAGGAAAACGATACCCGACGATCCAGTAGAAGCAAGGCGGGTTATTAGACGTTCCAAAGCCTTTACTGTGGTCAAAGGAGAGTTGTACAAGCGAAGCATCTCGGGTGTGTTACAAAGGTGCGTCACACCCGAAGAAGGAAGGGTAATCTTGAAGGAAGTACACGAAGGAGTATGTGGTCATCATGCAAGCAGCCGAGCTATTGCGGCCAAGGTCTTCAGAGCAGGATTTTACTGGTTGACAACAATTGAGGATGCGAAGGAGATAGTGCGAACTTGTGACGCGTGCCAGAGATTTTCCGCAAAACCTCACTCTCCGGCAGCAGAGTTGATGCCAATACCGTTATCTTGGCCCTTTGCTCAATGGGGTCTCGATATGGTAGGAAAACTACACAAGGCTTCACCAGGAGGATACGAATATATGCTCGTCGCTGTCGACAAATTCACCAAATGGATAGAAGCAAAGCCGATAAATTCACCAGATGCAGCATTAGCAATAAAGTTCGTGAAAAGCATTGTTTTTCGATTTGGAGTACCTCATAGCATCGTCACGGACAATGGCAGTAACTTCACATCCAAGGAATTCAAGGCATACTGTGCAGAGGTGGGCATCAAATTGCACTTTGCGTCAGTTGCGCATCCGCAAACGAACGGCCAAGTCGAGAAAGCTAATGGTATAATTTGCAATGGTATCAAGAAACGCTTGCTAGGACCACTGGAAAAAGCTCGACATACTTGGCCAGAGGAGCTGCCAAGCGTTTTATGGAGTATTCGAACAACACCAAATACAGCGACACAGGAAACTCCGTTCTTTTTGGTCCATGGAGCTGAGGCAGTACTACCGATCGAAATAGAGCATGATTCTCCAAGAGTCACTGAGTATGATGAAGAAGCTTCTAGGAAAGCGTTGGAAGACGATGTCGATGCATTGGACGAAGCCAGAGATGAAGTACTGTCGCTGGTCACCAAGTACCAGTAGGACATGAAAAATTACCACAGTCGACGTTTGCGACCAAGATCCTTTCAGGTCGGAGACTTAGTTCTGCGACTCAATCAAAATAGTACTGAAAAACTCGAGTCTCCATGGCTTGGCCCTTACATTGTCACAGAAGTAATCGAAGGAGGAGCATACAGGATAAAGGAAAAGAAGATGGGGGATCCTGAGAAAAACCCCTGGAACGTGGTGCAGCTATGGCGTTTCTACGCCTAGAATCGAAATATAGTCCTCCTTGTAAAGCTACAATGTACTGAAACGCCCGCGAGTTTTCAGACGCACTCTTTTCCTTTTTCGGGCACCGAGTGGGGCCGGAAAAGGTTTTTAATGAGGCGGACTCGCGGTGCTGCAATATAATAAAGATAGTGGAGATATAAATCTTTTTCTTCGACACGCTCGGGGGCTCGCGCCCAGAAATTACAATATATATATACAACAAATATATCGCCTTGCTGCAAATCACTCCGCCAAATAAAAAAGAAGATACAAAATAGTGGTCGACAAACGAGTCCGAGGGCTAGTACCCGCAAAAATAGTACAATCAATATAGTTCATTGTTTTGCCTTGGTTCAAACCTCGCACACACAATAGAAGAAATTGTCACCAACACGCTCGGGGGCTTGACGAGGAAAAACAAAATATTTACTGACTTTACAATATAGATTATGACTACAACATACAAGATACAACTCTTGGAAAAACTCGACAAGTTCAAAACCAAACACTCAATTGCTGCCTAGTATATCATCTATGGTCATCCGTTCATTATTTACAGTGCGAGTACTATGCTCGGCATAGCTGCCCTTCACAAAGAATTCAGCATCCATCCGAAGAAGTTCGTCCATCATTTCTTCGGCTATAGGAGTTACAATATCATTGATTTTGTCGATATTCCTTCTTTGTTTCGACTGTTTGGCCAAGCACTTGGAGACAATCGTCGTCAGGTCTAATTTTCGATAGCAGATCTGTATCATAATCATGGCGAATCTTGCTCCAGCAGACAATTGAGCTCGCACAAAGTTATGGATACGAGGAGCATCCCGAAATTTTTCCATCAGACCAAGAAGAGTGTCAGGTTTCTCGTTCCGAGGAAACATCGTCTTATAAACCAGAGACAAGGTCTTGGTGCAGAAATCAAGGAACTCACAAACCCGAGTCGCACGATCTTGAAATCTGACGATTTGACGAGTACGTTCAGGCGTACCCCAAAAGTTGGAACCATGTTCTTCGGCAAGTCGAAGCAGCGCATTGGATCGAGCTTCAACACGTTGATCTTCGGTAGTGGCATCCAGAAAGGAACCTGTTTTCAGCAGAGGAATTAGAAAGGAAGGAAAAACGTGAAAAACACGGGTAACCATGGTCAAGTCAGTAAAGTATACCCGCCATATCCAAGCTAGAATCCACCATCAGCTCAAGCATAAAATTCTCTCGTCGAGAAGCGTCAGCAGCCGCAGAAACCGCAGCTTCCTTCTCAGCTATAGCATCTTGAGCCTGTTGAAGTGCAAGTTTCTCTCTCTCGGAAGATCTTCGAGACTGTTCCATCATCATAAGCGATTGTTTCTTCACAGATTGGAGTTGTTGGCGAAGTTCTTCCAAGTCTTGTGTTGAACCTTTACTCGATGAATCTTCAACATGTTCGACAGCCACTGGTTTCTTCTTCAAATAGGACGCAGGAAAAATATCGGAAGGAGGAGGAGTCGCAGTATAGTTGTCAAAAATCAACTGAAAAATAAAGATTTTCGACATCAATCATCAAGCAAAGATAGATTTCCATTAATTCTTAAAGTATATACATAGCTATTGATGACCCACAAGTATAGGGGATCGCAACAGTCTTCGAGGGAAGTAAAACCCAAATTTATTGATTCGACACAAGGGGAGGTAAAGAATACTTATAAGCCTTAACAACTGAGTTGTCAATTCAGCTGCACCTGGAAAAGCACTAGTAACAGGGGTGATGTGAAAGTAGCAGTGATATGAGAGCAAGTAGTAACAATGAACACAGCAGCGAGTAATAGTAACACAAGAGCAATGGCACCGAGAAAATAGTTGATACTACTTCCAATGACATGTAGAACGAGTATATGATGATGAAAGATGGACCGGGGTTCCCAGCTATCTACACTAGTGGCAACTCTCCAATAACAAGTGTTGGGTGAACAAATTACAGTCGGGCAATTGATAGGATTGAAATAGCATTAAGACAGAATATCAAGATCATTAATTATGTAGGCATGTTTTCCATATATAGTCATACGTGCTCGCAATGAGAAACTTGTACAACATCTTTTGTCCTACCAGCCGGTGGCAGCCGGGCCTCTAGGGAATCTACTGGAAATTAAGGTACTCCTTTTAATAGAGCACCGGAGCAAAGCATTAACACTCCGTGAAAACATGTGATCCTCATATCTAAGCCTTCCCCTCCAATTGTCCCAATTTCTGTCACTTTGGGGTCTTTGGTTCCGGACATAGACATGTGCATACAACTTGTAGATACAATCTAAGCAATAAGTATAGAGCTTAAATCTAAGATCATGGCACTCGGGCCCTAGTGACAAGCATTAAGCATAACAAGATTGCAGCAACAATAACTTCATAAACTTTGTAGATAGACAATCATAACGTAACAATCCATCGGATCCCGACAAACACAACACCGATTACATCAGATGAATCTCAATCATGTAAGGCAGCCATGAGATCATTGTATTGAAGTACATGGGGGAGAGAATACCAACTAGCTACAGCTAGAACCCGTAGTCCATGGGGGAACTACTCACGGAGCATGATGGAGGCGATGGTGTCGATGGAGATGGCTTCCGGGGGCACTTCCCCGTCCCGGCAGGGTGCCGGAACAGAGAGTTCTATCCCCCGAATTGGAGTTTCGCGACGGTGGCGGCGCCCCTGGAGTCTTTCTGGAGTTTCGTCAAGTGGTACTGCGTTTTTAGGTCGAAAGGGATTTTATAGGCGAAGAGGCGGCGCAGGGGGGCACCTGGGGGCTCCCCACCATAGGCTGGCACGGGCCCAGGCTAGGCCGCGCCGCCTTATGGTGTGGTGGCCCTCTGGCCCCTCTCCGACTCTTCTTCGGTGTTCTGGAGCCTTCCGGGAAAAATAGGAGGTTTGCCATTGATTTCGTCCAATTCCGAGAATATTGCCCGAACAGCCTTTCTGGAACCAAAAACAGCAGAAAACGAGAACCGGCACTCGTGGCATCTTGTTAATAGGTTAGTTCCGGAAAATGCATGAAAACATTATAAAGTGCAAGCAAAACATGTAAGTATTGTCATAAAACAAGCATGGAACGACGGAAATTATGGATACGTCGGGGACGTATCAGCTATTACAAAATAAGGATTCCTAATGAGCCACTGAAGCAGTTGTCGCCAAACCTATTAAGGCAACAACGCCAAAAGAGAGTTAAAACTAAAAGAAAAGACAAGGTGGTCTACTTGACCTCCGGCTTTGACGAACTGGGAGCAGGAGTTGGATTGTATCCGAGGTAGGCAAGGATCTTCTTCGAGTTGGGCTTGGCAGCCTTAATCAGTGCCTGCCACTTCTTAGTCTCCATTTCCTCCGTGTCGCCAACTTTTGCCCAGTCGACTTCTTGCTGGCTGTCAGCAACCAAGGCAATTGTACCTTCAACGCCAACTTTTAACCCCTCTTGGCGAAGTTGGAGTCCAAGGTTTTCTTGAGAGCTGAAGCACTTGGCGAGAGCGACAAAAGTCGCGGGTACTTCCTTCTTCTTGAAAAAGTATGGAAAAGGCCGCGACAGGCCAATCTTCGCTTCAGTAAGGCCATCGCGGGCCTCATCACCATGGATCTCAAGAAGAGAAAGCGTGTCAAGGAGCTGGTCACCTTCGGGACCTTCCAGCTCATATTCTTGATCGGTTCTCCCTGAATAAAGTACCAAAGAGTTGGTCAAAGGAAAAAGGGAATAAAAATGACACAGGGAAACGGCAAGGATCTGAGCACTTACTAACAAAACGTCGACATTGTGACTCCAAGCGAGTAAGGATTTCTTGTTCACGAGCAGACTGCTGAGTTATGTTTTCACTCAGAGAAGTTTCCGCGTCGTGAAGTCTTTTTCGAAGTTCTTCGACAGTGGCGGCATCTGCCTTAGCCTTCTTGGCATCCTCTTCAGCTTTCTTGCGAGCCTTCTCGCTTTGCTCTAACTTGGTAGCAAGAGCGTCAGCACGCTTGTTGGCCTCCGCAAGATCTCCTGACAAAATAGACGACAGTTCAATATCATGACAAAATACTGGTTCACATACAACAGAGGAAGAGAATAAAAGTAATACCTTCCAGCTTTTTGGTATGGTCACGGTACCCGACGAATTGGGTACCGAGACGAATAAAATCCTTCATTAAAGGCTGAAGAGATGACCAAGAGAGAAAAGAATTCAATATAGCCAGTATAAATTCGACAACACTTAGCAAAAAGCAAAGGGGAGATGGAAGTATTGAAAGGCTTGGAACTTACGTCATCCAATGAAGGTGTCGAAGAGCTACCAGGGAATTGGATAGGTTCCTTGGACGGCTCGACCCTCGCTCTCTTTGGAGAAGAAGCTCGGGGGCTCTCAACTGGTGGTGGATGCTCGGTGTTTTGTTGAGGAGGCGAAGTTTCATCCCCATCAGGTCGAGATTCAGAAACAACTAAAGTACGGGATGTGCTCGTTCGAGCAGTCGCGTCGATAGGTGTATTCTCAGCTTCGTCGCCACTACAAAAATGTAACATCCCAAATTTTAAAAAGAGAAAATGAATTTCCTTTTTCCAAAAATGAGAACCAACAAAAACTTTTCTTACATTGGGTGCTATGCATAGTGCTCATACCTAGTATTTGTGTTTTGCCATGATGAGTGCTATTATGCTTATGTGCTAAACCCTAAAACCCTAAAGTGATCATGTGAAGATCACCAACCAAATAAAATAAAAGAGAAAGAAATCAAATAAGAAAAACCCTAAACCCTAACCTTCTCAAAAATCATTTGGATCTATTTTGAGAAACCAAAATAAAAGAAAAGACATAGGTGGGCATATAGCCCTAATGGGTAAATCTTGAACCCTACCTTTAGTATTTTTGCTAAATAGTGGTGAACCATGGTGAACCCCACTAAACCCTAAACCTCATCCCTCTTGTCACAAATCTTTGAAAAACAAAATAAAAAGAGGTGATCTTAAATAAGAAAAAGGCATATGCAAGCCTATGGCTACTTTTTGCAAATGCTCCAACTTTGAGTGTTGACCTTGGTAAATGTTTTGAAATACCTAAACACACTCAACCAAGTACTTACCAACCAATTCAAGTGAGAAACAAAATAAAATCAAACATATGCATAGAGGTATATGTGGCACTTAGCCAAAATATCAAATCTTACCCTAGGCATCCCCATTGTCCTAAAATGGTTTGAACCTTTTACCCAACTCAATCTAACACCAAATAAACCTCACTCTTGTCAAAATGAAACAAAGAAAAATAAAATATTAAAAGTTAGAAAATCACAAAACCCTCACATATGGTTTATGCCATTTTTTCAAATCTTTGACCTAGACCAATTTGGCCTTCACCATTAGTTGTATTATGCTACTAAACACTTATTACAACTTTTTAAATCAAAGAAACACAAATCAAATCAATTTCAAACTCAAATGGTGATCACATAGAATAATGGTCAAATCTGTCTTTTACAATCTGGTCACCACTTTGAGCCCCTGTATTTCAAAATTTTCCTACCAAACTTGCTCAAGTCTTTGCATGTCATCCAAGAGGACATCAAGATGAACAAATTTGGTAAAGGCAACCATGCCAAATTCATCTTGGATCAAATTCTATGCACATGCAAAGTTGAGACTTTTTACTAGGTGGAACAATCTCACTTTGTCAAATTTTGCAATACCTTGAATTTTAAAATTTCACCAACACACATAGTTGCCTCTGGTCATTTCTAACTCAACCAAACTCATCACTTTCCATTTTTGAATCCATTTTGAACTCAACCAAGTTTGGGAAATTATTGCAAAATTCAAATATGGAGAAACACAAAACACTATTTGAAATAGTGTTCTACTCCAACCCTACTGCCCCAAACTAACCTACATGTACCCTTGTCCCCTCTCTTCATCACTCCACCACAGCAACCCTAAGGAGGGCAAGCATAGCATGCATGTGCATGACCATGCCGGCCATGCCGCATCTCCTCTCCCCTCCTTCCTCCTCAGTACCGTCCCTGCTGCCAAAACGCGCCACCAGGCAACCCTAGCACCACCTAGCACCGCCATGGTCGCGGAGAACGCCGACAACCGCCGGAGATCGCGCGCCCAGGACGGCCAGACCATGCCGCTGATGTCGCAGCAGTGCACGTGCGGGCACCACTGGCCACGCGCCGCACGGCCACCTCGTACAGCCCCTGGCCTCTCTCTCGACGCGTGGAGCATCGCCAGGACAGCACGATCCCGCCAGACACGCGCAAGACCGCGACCCTTGCCCGCCACCGCCGGAGACGACGACACGATCCCGCCACGGCCGCGGCAGACACGGACGCCACGCGGCGCAACCAGACACCGCCCGACCCCGCTGTAGCCACCAGGAGAACCGCCCGGACCTGCTGAACACCGCCACGTCGTTGCCTAGCCCTCTAGCCCGCCGGAACCACCGCGCCCTGGTCGACCTCGCCGCACCCTCGCAGCACCTCGAGCGCCTATAAAAGGAGGCCGCCCCTGGATGATTTCTTCACACCAACCAGCTCACCTCACCTCTCTGATCCTCCTCGTCCACTCCCCTCCCTCAATTAGCCACTGGAGCTGTTCAATTTGTCGCCGGAGCCCGCGGAGGAGCTGAGATCACCACCGCCGATTGCGACCACCATTGGAGACGCCGTCTGCACCATCTTCTTCCCCTTCGACGACAACGTCGACCTGCACCCACGCCGCCGCTCGCCGGAGCCCAGGATCGCCGCCGACCCCCTACCTCCGCCGCTCGAGCACGCTCCTTCCCCCGACGACGACGACCCTCCGCCGTCCGATCTCCCTCTGATCTAACGCCTCTCAGCCTCCCGTACCGTTTCGGTAAGCAGCAGTCGCTGACGAGTGGGGCCTGCTGTCAGCTGGCCCGCAGCGCTATCTGGGCCGGCCCAAATCTTCTGCGCTGCGCAGCCCGTCTATTTTCCCGCCCAGGCCCAAGATTTCAAATGCGTTTAATCCTTTTCAGTTTAATTCAAATGCTGGTCCTGTCTTGTAAATTAAATAGTTTCAACTCTACCCAACCAAATTTTATGAAATTTAAACTGTTGGAAAGCTTGCAAAAAGATCTATCCAACCCCACTGGTCCCACTTCAAAATCTTGTGTAGAATTAAGGTGACAAAAATAACAAGTCAGAGACTTTTCAGTATTCAAATAAATCTTAAAAATCAACCAAATTGAATTTTTAAGTGAATCCAATTGCTATAATTCACATTTCACTTACACTAATTGTTTATGCAAAAATATTGTATGGTTACCTTGAGTGATCATGGCCCAAATTAAATAAAGGACTATATGGCTATTTTAGTAGTTGATATTGTCCAAAACTATTATGTAAATCATATGAAGTATTTTTACTTCATTTAAATCCTGTCCCCAGTAAGTTCATATGAAGTTTGAACCCCTGGTCAAATACTCTCACATGAAATACTTGGTGATTTTAAATCACAAATAGAATTGTTAAATTGTATGAGGAACTCTACCTCATTTAAATCATTTTCTCAAATGATGATGATGAATGGTTGACTTAGGTCAACATGAATTCATGTATGATTGTTTGAAGAATTTAAATCTTGTCACAAACATTTCAAAATGAGGTAGAGACTCTGGTCATTTAGGTCTCATATGAATTGTTTGATGATATTAAATCATTACCATGTTAGGATTAAATTGTATGAGGTGTTTCACCCCATTTAAATCATTTTCTTAAATGATGAGTATGAAGAGGTTGACTTTGGTCAACCTAGGTCATATATTATTCATGAGAGAAATTAAATCTTAATAAGATAATGAGAGGAAATTATTTCTCAAAGTAATTGAAAATAACACCTAAGTTAGTATGAGAGGAAATTATTTTTCTTAAATAAGAAAAACACATCTACCCACTTAATAGTAATGTGTGATGCTAGTTTAAGTTGTGTAAATCATGGGTGTGCTTAGTTTAGTAAATAAGTTTGGTATGATGATTGTGTATCCCGTATTCGTATTTTAGATGCTAGTATCGAGGAGTATCAAGAGGAGGAGGAGGTCTACTTCCAAGGAGAAGAAGACCACTTTGACCAATTCCCCAACCAAGGCAAGATAATACTCTTGCAAAGTGCAAAGCTCACCATGAGCAAGGCATTACCCATTTACTTTATGTTCATGATCCTATTTTCCAGTTTTACTTTTCAAGCTTTACTTACCTTTGTTTTATCAAAGTACTTTTTGATTCATGATTCATTTGGTGAGTATTGAATTAGTACAAGAGTATCAATGTTAGCCTAGAAGCAAAGCAAATTACTTAGCACCCCTCATACTTAGATGCTAGTGCTAAATTAAAATTGACTACTCTAGATGGGAACTTGTGAAATGAAAAGACTTTGAAAACCTTGGAATGATGAGTCATTCTATTGAAAGATTTTGAAGGTGATTGTGACTGGTGAATGACATGGTGAACTTTACAAAAACTGATGGTTGGGTTCGGATGCGATACCATTCCAATTTTACAAGTACCCCACAATACCTGATATGGGTAAGGATTAACTGGAAGTTTATGTATCTTAGTATGGGTTCCCTCTAAACAAGCGTCATCGGGGTTATGCCAAGGGCTGCCTCCAAAGAAATATGAAATGATGTGATATGACGTGAAATGAGGTGAATGTCCGGCCCAAGCCCTGTGCAGTTCCCGAGCCGACAGTTTGTCTTCACTGGGAGGCCAAGCTCATGGGGAGAGGTGCCTATACTAGGGTATGTAGGTGAAAGGTTATGGTTGGTAGTCCGCACACGGAGTGTGGTAAATCAGGGCCGATTAACCCTGACGGATTATTGCAAATGTTGTGGCACAAGTGTACGACCTCTGCAGAGTGTAGAACTATTCGAATAGCCGCGTCCACGGTTATGGACGATTGGAAAGGCCATACTGTTCCGTCATCAGACCATTTTCCAAAATGTGACATGTGAAGGGTGACTTGTGATTTGAACTTGAAATGGTGACTTTGATTTGAATCACAACAGAGTTGTGGGAATGACACTAATGTTCCCACTTGAGTTAGTTAGCACATGAAGAGTCTTTATTTCAAATACTTGTGAACTAAAATTGGCTTTATGCAAAAGAAACTAGAGCTTAGCATCCCCTTTACTAGAATTGCTAGTACTTACATTAGTATTAGTTTGCGAGTACTTTAAAGTACTCACGGCTTTGTCCATGGCTATTCAAATGGCCAGACTATGAAGAGGAACAACAATATGAAGAGGATGGACAGCAGGACGTCTACGACAACTAGGACTACTCCTGACGTCAAGCGTTGGCCTGTGGACTATAGAGTCCCCTTCTACTTACGCTTCCGCTATGAATTGTGTTTGTTGATCAATAGGTCAACTATTTGCGTAGTTGGATCATGTGATCTCTATTTGTAAGACTACTATGGTATGTAATGAATAATGACTTATGATATTCAACTGTTATGTCTCGCAACAACAATATTCCTGGGATTGCGATGTATGGCATAACAGGCATCTGGACTTAAAAATCCGGGTGTTGACAAAAAATAAAGCGACAAGATAAGAAACGAAAGAGAGAATTATCGAAAACAAACAAATATAGTGCATCAAAAACTTACGAGCTGACAAGAGCAGCCTCGTAAGGGTCAAAAGCTCTTTTTCCAACATCAGGTGCAGATTCTCCGGCACGTGCAGCACCGGCTTCGGAGGTGCCCGAATCGACAACTTCGTCCCTTTTCCTCTTGCTCTTCGGAGAAGCAACTGGAAGAGAAGAGCGTGTCGAGGCAGTGGCCTCAGAGTCAGCTTCTTTTTCAAGAGAAGCCGCGGATTTTCGGGATCCAGCGACTTCACTATCAGGGCGAGAAGTACCCTGGTTGTCCTCGTCGACAACGGTGCGTTCTTCGACCTCACCACCTTCAGGAAGAGGAGGAAGAGAAGCTAGAACAGGGTCGTTCTGCAAAAAACAAAGAGTGTTAACAAAAGATATGCAAAAAAGACGATAGCAAAATAATAGTCGACAAATACCAAAAGATCGAGAACGACAATATAATAGAGAGGAAAAATTACCTCGGGAAGGGGATTGGTGCCACTAAATGGCTTAACGCGGCAAGAAGAGGGAATGGTATCCTTCTTGCTCAGTTTCGACATTCTTCGGATTAATTTCTCCAAGTCCTTCACAGGAAGGTCCTTGGAGAGCCTCTCGACATCTTCATCACCAGTATACATCCAAAGGGGATTTTTGCGAGCTTGCAGAGGCTGCACTCTAATCCTAAGGAAGTAAGCGGTGATTTGGATACCCGATAATTCCTTGCCACGGGTGTTCTGGAGCTCACGGATGCGAGTCATCAGCGCCTCTGTCGCCGATTTCTCTTCTTCGGTGGCTTCAGCGTCCCAGGATCGACGGCGAATAATTTTGGCTTTTCCATCAAAAGGAGCAATGTTGTACTCCACTGAATCAGCGCCTTCTTCGTGTACATAGAGCCATCTCTTGCACCACCCTTGGTCGGAGTCGGGGAATTTGACGTCTAAATACTCGACGTCAGGGCGAACACAAATCACAATGCCGCCGATGTTATAGGCGACGCCATGGGAGCTATTACGGCGGAGGCAGAAGATGCGCTTCCACAAAGCCCAATTAGGTTGGACCCCGAGGAAGCATTCACACAGAGTAATAAAAATCGACACATGGAGGATGGAATTGGGCGTCAGCTGGTGTAGCTGAAGCCCATAGACAAAAAGGAGACCCCGGAGAAACTCGTGGATGGAGGGAGAAAGACCGCGGATAAGATGGTCAACAAAACTGACCCAATACTCCATTGGAGGCGATGGATAGCTCTCCTCCTTGGGGAAGCGCAGCGAGTTTTCCTTCTTGGTGAACCCCAGTTTCTTCAGCAGGTTCAAGTCTTGGTTGGAGATCTTGGATCTCTCCCACTCAAGATCTTCGGCGGCCATCTTAGACTCCGGCGTGCTATGCCTGGTCAGACGCGCGCGCGGTGGCATCAATGAGCTTGGCGGCGAAGGGGGTGAGTGAGGTTGAGCGCTTGAAGCAATGGGAGCAATGGAGGATTTTGCAGAGGAGAAGCAGAAGTGCGGCGCGAGCGAAAGGACTAGAGGAGGAAGACGATACCTTTATATAGAGGTGCGGTGAATCGACGCGCCGTTGGATTGAGAGATTGCGGGACAGATGGTGTACACGTGGACAAGGGGTAAAAAGTAATTTCATACAGACGAGAAATGACAGGAGCTACAGTACGTGCGCCAGAAAAAGTGGAGGACGTGTGTCTCCCACTTGCACGACGTGTCAATTTAATGACAAGTTCTCTCGTTTTCCCGATACAGCGATCGTGGCTATCGTAAGCAATGATGTCACCTTGGCAAGAGAAAATTTCGACAATGAAGCTTGACAAGAATTTCGACAGCAGAAGATTATTGATTATTTCAGGAGCCTTTGATCAAATACAAGTTTTTGCCCAAATGCTCGGGCGCTACTTCGGAAAAAAGAAATATTCAAGTATGACAAAATAGAAATGGTGAGAGCCTATGAACAAATACAAGTATTTGTTCATAGCCTCGGGGGCTACTCCCATCGGGAGCGCTGGTCGCGCACCCGATAGATATAGAAAGTTTGAGAAAGAATAAACAGATATAGCGACATGAGGTACTAATTTTGTTGAGCCTACAACCAAGTACAAGTCCTTGGCTGTAGCCTCGGGGGCTACTCCCATCGGGAACGCTGTTCGCGTGCCTGATGAAATTATAAAAAAAAGAGGAAGAAGAGAGCATATTTCGAGTTATACAAATAACTCTACATATACTCCCATCGGGAAAGCAAAATAAGTCATCAATTGACTCAATAAAATGAGCTATTCCAACAGCCGAAAAAGCACTCGACAATATATTCTCAGAGCGCCGAAGTAGCGAATAATCTCTGAATGCCCCAAAACATTGCGAAGGTAAGACCCCAGATCCGTTCTGAGCGGCGTGGCGCCGTCTCTGACGTCGGTTTGCTACTTTTTTCCGTATCAACAGATACGAAGAAAAATCCTAACGGACACGTTAGGTACCCGATAAAATATGACTGGGACTCGACAGAATAGTAAGACCTTAAGCGGCACCTGTCGAAGTTTACACCAGTATCCCAAGATCATGTCCAGGGACGTGATCTTGAAGTAGGTTTTTGCGGATTGCCACCAGAGCAGTTAACTAGTACCTGATACGTCAGATGAACTAGCCCCAACTACCATTATCCCTGTACAATATAGAATTGTGTATCTAAAAGATATGTGATGAATTCGACAGATGTATTGAATGAATAAAGTTGGAGATTTTCCCTGACTCTGCGATTCAAGCAAAATCTCGGGGGCTACTGACATAGGCATCCCCAATGGGCCTGCCGAAGAAGGTACCCGGGGTTTAATGAAGGCCCATAACCCGAAGAGTAAGAAGATTCGGAAGCCCAAGATACTATTAAGGAAAGTTAGAGTTGTAATAGGAAGTATTACTTGTAATCTTCCGGGACGGGTTAGAAACCCTCCCGGACTCTGTAAACTTGTGTATTACGAAACCCTCGGCTCCACCTCCTATATAAGGGGGAGTCGAGGGACAAAGAGGGGATCGAATCAACTGTCAACGCAACCCTAGTTTTCATATTCTTCGAGTACTTTTCGGCTGAAACCTTCGAGATCTACTTGCCCTCTACATCCAATGAAACCCTAGTCTACAATCTGTAGACATTGACAAGTTAATACCTTGTCAGTATGCCATCACTATTTTTATTTCAACCATGCTATATTCCATCATCGCAAGCCCGCCTCATTATAAACATTTCAGCCCCACTCGGTGCACTGAAAGGAAAAGAATGTGTATGAAAACTTGCAAGCTCTTCAGATACAATGTATGCTTACATAGTTGGTACTATATTGACTTCCTTCTAAGCGTAGAAGCATCGTAGCTGCGCTGCGTTCCACGGGTTTGATTCATCCTTGCCCGATTTCTTGTCCTTCAGCCGATAGGCTCCTCCCGGAATAACTTCAGTAACAATATATGGTCCCAACCATGGGGATTCGAATTTCTCGTGTCCATCTTGCTTGAGTCGAAGGACTAGATCCCCGAGTTCGGAAGACCTGGGCCGCAAACATCGGCTGTGGTAATTTTTGAGGTTCTGCTGGTACACACTTACTCATGATAGCACCTCATCTCTTGCTTCATCGAGTGCATCGTCATCATCCTCCAGCGCCTTCTACGAAGCTTCTTCTTCATATTCCACGACTCTGGGAGAGTTGTGTTCTAGTTCTATCGGTAGTACTGCTTCAGCTCCATGGACCAAGAAGAATGGTGTTTCTTGAGTTTCTACGTTCGGCGTTGTTCGTAAGCTCCACAACACGTAGGGAAACTTGTCGACCCAGGTGTGTCGCACTTTCTCAAGTGGTGTCAGCTGACGTTTCTTGATGCCATTGCAGATGAGACCGTTGGCTTTTTTGACTTGGCCGATGGTTTGCGGGTGCGTCACCGATGCAAACTGCAACTTGATGCCCACGCCTTCGCAGTAGTCCTTGAATTCTCGAGAGGTAAAGTTGTTGCCATTGTCCGTAACTATATTGTTGGGGATGCCGAACCAAAAAACTATCCCCTTGATGAAGTTCACCGCTGATGTTGCGTCTACCGAAGTTACTGGTACTGCTTCGATCCACTTGGTAAATCTATCGACAGCCACGAGAAAATACATGTGTCCTCCTACCCAAGACTTGTGCAATTTTCCTACCATGTCAAGCCCCCACTGGGCGAAAGGCCATGCCAATGGTATTGGCATTAATTCTGCGGCTGGAGAGTGAGGCTTGGACGCGAATCTCTGGCAAGCTAGTGCGCACTATGTCCATTGCATCCTCTATTGTTGTGAGCCAATAAAATCCTACTCAAAAAAGTTTTGCCTGCTATTGCTCGACTGCTTGCGTGGTGGCCACATACTCCTTCGTGTATGTCCTTCAGTATAACTCGCCCTTCTTCGGGTGTGACACACCTTTGCAAAACTCCCGAGATGCTTCGTTTGTATAGTTCTCCCTTGACCACGGTAAACGCTTTGGATCGTCGAATAACTCGCCTTGCTTCAACCGGATCTTCGGGTATCTCTTTCTTTGTGATATACGCCAGATAAACCTGCATCCAGGGAATTTGAATCATCATGACTTCCTCTGGTTCTTCCTCATCTTCCGATGTATGTGTTTCTGGAGCTGCTGGAGCTCCCGAATCTTTCTTGGATTTCTCCTTTTTCTTTGGCTGCTTCGGCGTCTTCTTCGCCTTGGTTGATCTTTCACTGATTTCTTCCCAAAAAAACTCCAGGTGATATGGGAAGGCACTGCGAACCAATGTTTGCCAAAACATCGGCTTCGTCGTTGTTGAGCCTGCTCACATGATTAACTTCACAACCATCAAAGGTTTTCTCGAGTTCATTGTATACCTCCTTATATGCTATCATGCTGTCATTGACTGTGTCGCACTTGTTCATCGCCTATTGAGCCACCAACTGGGAGTCGCCGAAGATTTTTTGGCAAGTAGCGCCGCACGCCTTTGCCATCTTCATCCCGTGAATCAGGGCCTCATACTCTGCTTCATTGTTGGATGCATTGGGGAAGGTCATCCGCAATATATACTTCATCTTGTCGCCCTGTGGTGAGACAAGTACCACGCCTGCTCCAGCTCCTACCAGTCTCTTGGACCCGTCGAAATTCATATGCCAGGTGCTCGATCGATAAATCTGGGGGTCCCGTATTTTGGAGTTCCATCCACTCTGCAACAAAGTCCGGCAGAATTTGCGACTTGATTGCCTTCCTTTTTTCATATGTGATGTCCCGAGGGGAAAGCTCAATTCCCCATAGGGAGACACGTCCTTTTGGCTTCCGGATTGTTCAATATGTTCTAGAGAGGCGCCTCGTTGACCACTATTATCGGGTGTGCCAAAAAATAGTGCCTTAACTTCCGGGCTGACATAAAGACTCCATAGGCCAACTTCTGATATTGCGGATAACGCTGTTTGGACGGTGACAAAACTTCACTGAGGAAATATATTGGCCGCTGAACTCCGTGAATTTTCCCTTCTTCCTCTCGCTCTACCATGAGGACTGTGCTGACCACCTGGGGTGTGGCCGCGATATATAACACCAGGGGTTTCTTTTCTTGGGTTACCACCAGTACGGGTGGTGTCGAAATAGTTCGCTTCAGATGCTCAAAAGCTATGTCTGCTTCCTCTTTCCATTCAAATTTTTCCCCTTGCTTGATGAGTGCGTAAAAGGGATGTGCTTTTTCTCCCAACCTGGCGACAAACCTAATCAAAGCTGCGACTCGTCCAGTCAACTGTTGTATCTCCTTGAGCTTGGTTGGTTTTCTTATTGTCAAGATAGCATGTATTTTCTCTAGATTGGCCTCAATTCCCCTGGCTGACACTAAGTATCCAAGGAGTTCTCACGCAGGAACACCAAAGGAACATTTTGTCGGGTTCAACTTAAGACGGGACTTGTAGAGGTTGTCGAAGGTTTCCTTAAGATCATCGATCAGGGATGACCCTTGCTTTGTTGTTATGATGACATCGTCAATGTACACTTGGACATTTTTTCCAATCTGCATGGCGAGGCACTTCTGCATCATCCGCTGATATGTGGCTCCCGCGTTTTTCAACCCGAAGGGCATTATTCTGTAGCAGACTACGCCATAAGGGTTCATGAAAGCTGTTTTGACTTCATCTTCTTCTTTCAAGCGGATCTGATTGTAACCGGAATACGAGTCGAGGAAGGAAAGACGTTCGCAACCTGCCGTGGAATCGATAATTTGGTCGATCCTCGGGAGGGGGAAGTGATCCTTTGGAGAATGTTTATTGAGACACGTGAAATCGACGCACATGCGAAGGACTTCAGTGTTTTTCTTCGGGACCAGCACTGGGTTAGCGACCCACGTGGACTCAGTGTTCAGCTCCTTGATGAAACCCGCTTCTTTGAGTCGACGGATCTCAGATAGCATTGCTTTGCGGTTTTGCTCGGAGAATTTCCACAAAGGTTGTCGAATTGGTCTAGCTCTTGGATCTAGATTGAGGGGTTGCTCGGCAAGTTCCCTGGGTACTCCCGGCATGTCAGCTGGACACCATGCGAAGATTTCCCAGCGCTCACGGAGGAACTCGACGAGCGCGCTTTCCTATGCGCTGTCCAAGTTGGACGCGATGGATGTCGTCTTTTTTTGGATCTGTCGGGTGGATCTGCACTTCCTTAGAGTTCTTGGAGGTGTCGAAAGCTTGCCCTTGCAAGGATCTACCTCCGTCGGGTAACATGTCGTAGTTGGTGGTGAGATTGGACGTTTCGTACTCAGCATGCATCCAGAAAGTTTCGGAAAGCTTGTGAAAGTCCTTGTCGCACTTATCTGCCAGGGCAAAACTTCCTTTGGCTGTTATTGGGCCCTTGGGTCTAGGGATCCTCCATAACAGGTATGTATAATGCGGCACAACCATGAACCTGGCATATGCGGGTCGTCCCAAGCGAGCATGATATTGTGACGGCCAGTCGATAACTTCGAACTCCAGCTTCTCCTTTCTGAAGTTTTCTCGCGTTCCAAACTGCACATCCAGTGCTATCTTGCCCACAGGATAATTTGGTTTCTCGGGTGCGATGCCGTGGAAATGTGTGTCTGTTGGTGTCAAAATTGCTAAGGAAATATTCATCTTCCGCAGCGTGTCCGCATATATGAGGTTTAGACTGCTTCCTCCCTTTATGAATATGCGCGAGACCTCAAAACCTGTGATCACTGCCGGTAAGATCATAGCTGATTGCCCTGGTTGTGGAACTTGAGGTGGATGATCATGTTGAGTGAATCCTATTGCCTGTCCCGACCAATTGAGATACTCGACGGTTGATGGAGGCGACTTTTCTGCCATGTAGACCTGTCGCAAAATCAACTTCTGCGCTCTATTGGAGGGTCTGCCCTTCTGTATCATCGACACTGCTCCCGTTGTATCTATGAAGTCGCCATTGCTGTTTGGAGGTGCCGCAAGTTGCAGCTGATGCTGGTTCGCACTGGTAATTGCGGGTGGTGGTGGCAGATGAACTTCACTCCTTGGCCCCTGCACATATCCCCTGCTTGCTGCTTGGGTGTTTGCGTTCTCCGTGTATCTCCGCAAAGCTTGGAAAGTTCGGCAGTCCTTCTGAAGGTGACCCGACTGTCTATTTCCGTTATTGACGAGGTAAAAATGCATCTGGCATGGCCCGTTCAGCAGATCTTCGGGTGACACATTGTACGGCCTTGGAAACATTGGCCGGTTATTTTGTCTACTGGAAATCGGTCCATCTCTATGATCGTTACGTTGATCATTACTTCTCTGGTAATCGTCTCGATGATTTCCGCCATTATTTTCTTCGAAGCCAGCCGCTGCTTGGCTGGCACCGTTATAGTCTGTGAAGTGGCGAAAACATCGCCAATTTTGATTGTTATTTCTGTTGCGATCCTCCTCGGGTGACCTCTGCCGTTTGTTATGAACAACATCTTTCCCGTCGGCCCAGCGATTCGCTATCTTCATGAGGTCAGTTATTGTTCTTGGGTTGGACCTTACCAATTCTTCGATTAGATCTCTTCTTCGGATTCCTGCAACAAACGCGTCGATTGCCCTTTCATCGGACACGTTATCAGCCGAATTTTTTATGATGCTCCACCTCTGGATGTACATCCTCATTGATTCGTCCGACTTCTGCATGCAGGTCCGCAACTGCTCTATTGATGCAGGTTTCTTGCACGTGGAACGGAAATTCCTCATGAACAAGTTCTCGAATGTTTCCCAGCTATCGATGGATCCTTCTGGTATGATAAGGGGTTGCCCGATCTTCTCAGTAAGCAACGGGTGGTGATGAACACACGATGGATGCAGCGGAGGGAATCGATGATATGGTGTAGATAACTTGTATGACGCCGACGAAGTCTCTCGATTGATTCCTGTAGCCAATGCAACAGATCTCAACCCTGCAAGATATTCGCAACTCCACACACTTGCGCACGTAGCCGCCGACCACGAAGCGGTAGATTGCAATCTTCTAATCCCCAATGGAACAGCAGATCACCCAAACTTTCAGTTGCATAAAACTCCAGATCGCAACGAATTGGAGAGTTGGGATTCAATAGTTTTGCATAGCAAACAACTAAGAACTAGGGTTTATCTTAAACGTGGTCTCAAGCTACTTTGGGGGCGTCCTGGGCACTTATATAGGAGTTCAGGACGACCTCAGGTCGAAAAAGTATGAAAATAACCGACCCAGAATAGATCTGGTCGAGACAGACTCGGACTCGGCCGGTCTGGGGGCCGTTCGACCGGGCCTGGGACCGGGCTGTCCGGTTCAAACCGGGCAAGGGACCGGATGCTGACCGGGCGCGAGAAGTGCTCTGCAGTACCCCGTCTGGTTGCCATCAGCGCGTCGTCCGGTTGGCGCCGGATTGGATCCGGCGGGTGGTCCGGTTGGACCGGGCCAGGGACCGGGCGCGCCGGCGTGGCGGCCGGTCTGACCGGATGCTGGGCCGGCCTGGACTTCTTCTTCCTCTCTCGCGCATGCCTCCCGCTCCTCCCTCGCGCGTCCATGGAATATCTTCATGTCCAGCTCCTTGTCCAGCTTCATTTCATCTTCATGTCTAGCTGCTCCTCTTCTCCTCGTGCGATGCTTGCTCCCTCTTCATACCTGATCATACATAAGTAATAACACTTAGGAAGTATAAAGTTCTCATCAATCAAAGTATCATTTAGGAACAAGTTCACCTGTTGTTTAAGTAGCTTCGCACGAGCCCTTGTAATAGGTCCAATCCTGACTTCATTGGACTTGAGCTTCACAGCAGGATCATCTTCAACTGGCAATGACAGAGGTAGTAGTGAGGTAGGGATGTCCTCATCATCCCCCCTTCAAAAGGCGTCGATCTCGACGCTCCAAGGTCTTCTCCGTCATATGGTGTCAAATCAGCTACATTGAAAGAATTGCTGACACCAAACTCATCAAGTGGAAGATCTATCGAGTATGCATTATCATTGATCTTGGCAAGCACTTTGTAAGGACCAGCACCACGAGGAAGCAACTTGGACTTCCGCAGCTTCGGGAACCTATCCTTGCGAAAATGTACCCAGACCATATCACCAGGCTTGAACAATATCTCCTTGCGCTTCTTGTTCTTCCTTGCAGCATTGCTCTTGCCTTTCTTCTCGATCAACTCTTTAGTCTTCACATGAATCTTTCTCACAAAATCTGCCCTCTTGGATGCCTCCATATTGACTCTCTCATGTATGGGCAAAGGCAACAAATCAAGTGGAGTAATGGGTTTGAAACCATACACCACCTCAAAGGGACACAACTCTGTGGTAGAATGTACCGCCCTGTTGTAAGCAAACTCCACATGTGGCAAACATTCTTCCCACTCCTTCAGGTTCTTCTTGATGCTGATCCGGATACTCCGGAAGATGATGATTATGACAGCGATAGTTTCGATGCTTATCCTTCTGAAGCTCAAACTATTGTTGTGTCACAGCGTGTTCTCAATGTGCAGCCTAGTGCATCTACGCAGCGCTGCAATTTGTTCCAAACAAAGGCACTTGTTGGTCCTGATAAAGCTTGCAAGGTCATTATTGATGGCGGAAGTTGTCGCAATTTAGCAAGCAAAGAGTTATGTTCCAAGCTGAAACTGAAGTATCTTCCGCACCCGCATCCATATTATATTCATTGGTTGAGCAAAAATGGTGAGATGAAGGTGAGCCACATGGTGCGTGTTGATTTTGAGATTGGACCGTATAAGGATTCCATTGACTTTGATGCGGTTCCTATGACGGTGCGTCACCTACTATTGGGTCGGCCATGGCTCTATGACCGTTCTGTGCAACACAATGGCCGTGCCAATACATATCACTTGGAGTTCAAGGGCAAGAAAGTTAACTTACAGCCTATGTCACCGCAGCAAATTGTCAATGAGTCTTGTCAGATGATTGAAGTAAACTTGGAGGATGCACCTCTAGATAGGCGAGAGAATTGTAATGTCGTGAGTGATATAACGAAAAGTGCGAGAGTGAATTCCTTAGTGCTTTTAGCCACCAAAGAAGACATGAGAGAATTTAGTAAGGATCCTACAACCATGCCTCTTGTGCTTATGTACAGGGGTACGGTTTTGGTTTCTAACGACATGACCCCTCTTCCTCTTGGTGTTTCTAATGTTTTGCAGGAATTCAGTGACGAGTTTCCGGAGGAGGTACCCGTAGGACTACCACCATTGCGTGGTATTGATCATCAAATTGACTTGATTCCCGGAGCCTCGCTGCCCAATAGGGCGCCATATAGAAATCATCACGGTAGCTTCTTCATCCAGGATCTTGCGGCTCCGCTAAGGTGGACCTGAATTCTTTGCATGGTTGTTGCCCTGGTTCCGCACATCAGCTTCACTGTCTCTAAGTAATCGACTAGCCAATCCTCAGGATCTTGCAATCCATCGAATTTTTTGTAGCTGTCAGGTAACTTGAAGCTAGAAGGTACTTTAGTTTTGCGAACTCGTCGGGTAAAGCAAGGGAGCCCGCATAAATCCTCCTCACTAACTTCCGGTGAGTGCCGACGTTCTCGTGTTCTATTTTCACGGTTCCTCTCCTCTCGTGCTCTGTCGACTCGTGCTTGCGTCACTGTGTTTCTCGCGTCGCCTTCCCTTGGAGGATCTCGCGCCGCCGCCGCGGTGGGTCGAGGACTATTTTGTCTTGGACTGTTTCTTCGTGGAGTATTTTCGGGTTGTGGTGCAACTTCTCTTCCCACTATTGCTGCCCCCATAATACCGACTCCTGCCATAGCCAGCTGGTACAATGACTCTCTGGGATCTCCTTGAGGTGGTTTGGACGCCATTATGTAAGAATGTGTCGCCATATACCTTGCCTCCGAGGTTTTTGGGGTGATGTTCCCTCTCGTATCTATTGACATGAAGGACATGTCGAGATTCTGGATCAAGTTCTCCCGATCTACCTCGGGTATGTTTTGCTAATCGGGATATCACTCTTGAAGGATTGCTGTGACTATCTCCCGAGGTTCTTGATTGTCGACTCAGATTGGCCCTGTGTTCACTTGACGCGGCAGCTGCAGCTCTTCTCTGATCGAGGACAACCATTTGTTTATCTAGCTCTCGCTTAGAGCGAGCGATTTTATATTGATAAGCTTGTAATGCCTCCGGCGTAGCTGCCGTGCTCATTAGCTCTGTGCCATCCATGGCTTTCTGAGCTCTATCCCATGCTTCCTGCGGCAGCCACACTTTTTCTTGTGGCGTGGTTCCGATGTATTTGTTGCCGGTCCACGCGTGAGATCTGCGAGATCGATGAAAGGATTGCCTAAATCACCGAAAGCCTCAGACTCTTCATCATCTTGTATGCTTGATTCACCTATTGCACAGACTTGACGATATATTGCAGATGTGTTTTCATTATCTTCAGGGTCGGTGACACCGTCGTATAGATCGGCGAAGACCTCCCTACTCTCAGCGAGGTGTCGATGAAGTCGAAGCTGGTGAAGCCGTGGTTGTTGAGGTTGTTGTTGTTGAAGCTTTCCGAGTCGCTTTCCAGATCGGAATCCGTGAACGACCCGAAAGTCATGTCACCGAATAGATCGGCGATTTCCCCACCGTCGGTGGGCTTGATGAAGCGTGGCCGCGAAACTTCCTCATCGCCTAACTCGATGGATGATGCTGACGATCCCGAGAAATCGGAATCGACCGCTGACGATCCCGAGAAAATCGGTGCCGCAAGACGATGCAATCCTTTTTCCCGACGAGGAAGCGGAAACTCCCGAACGCCATCTCCGTCGACTCCTACAGATGAGCATATGCATGCAAACGGGCGGGAGGGCGAGGAACAAAATCAGCGAGATCAGGTTGGACTCGTTTACCTCCGTCCATTGCGTTGCTCGCAGCAGATGATGATGTTGACGATGCCATCAAAATCACGACCTTGTGACCTCCAATTCCCACAGACGGCGCCAATTGACAAGGTATTAACTTGTCAATGCCTACAGATTGTAGACTTGGGTTTCGTAAGAAGTAGAGGGCAAGTAGATCTCGAAGGTTTCAGCCGACAAAGGTGTTTCGACTAAAGCTATGGTGGTTTCTGTTGTCAATGAATCGATCCTTTTCTCTTCCCTCGGCTCTCCTTTATATAGGAGGCAGAGCCGAGGGATTTCGTGCCGTACAAGTTACAAACTGTGAGTAGGTTTATCGGGCCTTTCCCGTATTGTTACATGATTCCTAATACAACTCTATGTTCCTTATCCGATACTCTCTAGGCTTCTGGGCCTCAAAAGCTTCGGGTCATGGGCCTCCAGATAACCTCGGGTACTTTATTCGGCAGTCCCATTCGGCATGCCTATGTCACAGATAACTCGATGGTTCTGCAATACTCGACCAATATCTCGTCAAGACGGAAAGGGCCTCCATGTTTGTCCAGAGAACCTACTCCATAGCCAAGAACATATTCCAGCTCCTCTTTCCACAAGAGACCCCCGCCATCATAAGCTGTAATCTCGGATAAATCCGCGTAGTAGATGCTGCCGGATTGGACGGTGTGGACCTTGCTGGTGTCAACAGAGATGCACATGTTCCGGCCGACGAAGATGGAGCGGCTGCTGATGCTTCTGACCGGCTCTACGACGCGCATTTTGGTGTCCACCCGGTAGACAACAGGTTTGCCATTGTAAACCCGCCCGCTCAACACATAAAATAGCTCCCCCTCAGACTCCACAAGGTAACACAAATTGGCTGGGTATTGGTCGGGCAGAGTTGGTCCAGAAATGATGGCGCTCATCCTCAGAGTCCTTGCTGAGCGTAGCAATTGAGTTCCTTCATCGGTGGCGTAAGTCATGCTTGAAATGATGGAGCCGTATTTATCTGTTGCGAATATATCGCCTGCATAGTAGGTGATGTTATGAAGAACTCCAAAGCAACTTGCCGCCCTGTACTCTGCTTCTCCAAAGCCTAATGCGGAGCGCCCTTCCTCGGTGCTCTGATCAGCCCACCGCAAGCTACAATTTTGAAAGTCTGATACGAACACCATGAGCGGGGATGTCATCACGACGACGGAGGACAACTCTTCCGCTGGTATATGCGCCTTCAGGCGTACAATGCAACCAGTTAAGTGGTTGAGCACCCAAGTCTTGTACGGCTGCACTCTCTGCCCTAGCACAACGAAGCCGCCCGTTGTGGCGACAAAAAAAATACCTTCTTAGAGGTGCGAATTAGAGCTTTAATCGAAGAAAAATATCAATAATGACAAATATATACTGAAATGAATAAGCTCAGTTCTTAAAAGGAGAAGCAAATAAAAACTTAAGATAACACAGGACCGGCAATAATTAACTCAATAAACTGAAGTCGTGCAGATGCAAATTAAACTATATATGTGAAACTGTTGCATACGGCGAAGAATCACCTGCGGATGATATCAGAGATCTTCTTCCGCAGGCAGCGGCCAGTGGTCAGATTCAACAATGTGGCACCGCCCTCGCCCATGTCAGAAAGGGAGTGCTCAAGAATTATCCACTTCATAGGCTTAAATTTGAGCGCTCGTGTGGCGCGGCGCGAGCAACTGCATAATGCACGGAAAGAGGTGTAGTAGTCGCTGATCTTCTTGATGAGGTCGTTGGGGAGATCGCGCTAGTCCACATCATTACCCATACCTTGAAGATGGCCGGCCATGGCTGTACGAGGGTTTTTTATGTGAATCGGTCGGTGAATGGAGAGTCGTGGTGGAAATGCTTCCTGAGGAACTGCTTAATAAAGGGATCTTGAAAAGCTAAACCGCTGAAGTAGTGTGAAAGTGTCTGTAGCAACTGAATCGGCTTAATATTTTTATGTTATCCGGATGTTCCGTGCGCCACAGAGTTCAACAATTCCTGAGGCAACATTATCTCCTACAAACGATTTGCAAAGAACTACGAATATTCAGAGATAACAGAAAACTGCAGTACTAACTACATGTGAATCTGGCATCGCATCCCTTTTGGCTTCCTCTCCTATCTTTCTCTAAACACGCATAGCAAATTAGCAATGCATATCACTATTCACTACAACAGTTCTAACACCAGCAGAAATCTATGCATAGTGTGCAGCTGGGCAGATAAGTTTAGCAAAGAGCTCCTACGCGATGCTGGCGAGGATGCCGCTCGGCCAGAGCTCCTACCCGATGCTGTCGAGGACGACGCCGCTCGGCTAGAGCTCCTACGCAACGCTGTCCTAAGAGGACGACGCTCGACCAGAGCTTCTACGCGACGCTGGCGAGGACGACGCCGCTCGGCCATAGCTCCTAGCTACGCGAAGCTGGCGAGGACGCCGCTCGGCCAGACCTCCCACCCTGATGTTGCAATCCTCCCGGCGCCGGCTAGCTAGTTTATACCCCCTCCCCTAAACACCATACATTGGGTCGGCGGGCAGGTCAGAGCCTCTGAACTCGGTCAGTAATTAATTTCGACACTGTCGCGTGGACAATGTCGATCGAAATTGACGAACTTATATGGATTCAGATTTAAAGAGTTATTTACCGGTTGAGTCCTCCGCCATTCGATTGTATCATGATTGGTGCATAAGAGTTGCAAGTTGGAACACATGCAAGTGTTTCAACCCAAGTTGCGAAAGGAATCTATCTATTATATAGTTAAAACAACAAACAACCAATGGCTAAGATTAAGCAGCAACAAATGACCCCTTTAGATTTAAGAATAGTAGAATATAAGGACCCGAGAGAAAACGATTCAGACGAAGGCATGTACAATAAGCCAGAGACACGCTAGGTCAAAATTAAATTAGTAGGGCCACTTCAAAAAAAAAAAGTAGGGCAAGATAATTTTCTTCGACCGGAGATCATCGATCTAGATCGTGATTGTGATGGCGCAAGAAAAGATGATTAATTTCTCCGGCCGCCCGACCTACGTTCGCTGGCTTCAAGGGTTTTGCTTCGAGATTCCTGGAGCGGTGGGCCAAATCCTGCATGGACATCATCGGCTCATGCATGGCGATCACACCGGCGATAGCAGGAGAACATCAGCCATGATTGTAATGGTGATCTCGGAAGACAAGACGATTAATTTCTTCGGCCTCCTGTCTCCTGACCTATGTTCGCTGGCTTCAAAGTTCTGATTCGAGGTTCCTGGAGCGATGGAAAGACCGGACATCAGTGACTCATGCATGGTAATCAGGCGCATGTCGTCCCATAGGCACGCTGCACTGATAACGCTTGGATGGCTGCCTCCCCAGCGACATTTACTACCGGCCTTGGCTCCTCCAAACTTGATTTACTAATACGCTTCTACTAGACCTACGATCGACAAGATGGGAGCAATATGTGGACTTGGGTGGCATGCGGAGGAACATGAGAAGGAATGCATGGTGAGATTAATAGCTGCAGCCAGGTATGTTTGATTAAAAGCATGTTATGATCGTATCAGCTACAGCTAGCACACTTATATTTGTTTATGAGATATATGCATGTGGTTTGATTACGTAGATGGGATATACGATCAAGTATACATCTATATCTATACCTAATAATAAAGGGAGAAGTGTTTCCGTGGTTTGGTCCGTTTCGTCCGTCCTGGCTTGCTTGGTTTCGTCCGTCGAGCTGAGTAGGTCAATCAATTTCTTTGTTTCGGCCGAGTTAGATTAGAATCGTGTATGAGTTGGACTTTTCATATGTAGACTAATAAAATCCCCCCGCCCACCATCCCGTAGCTAGCCGGGACTCGAGCCACACATAGATTGGGCAGGAAACAAAGAAATTCTCCCCCAAAATCGAAACATCCGAGGCACGCCGTCGACGTTACAAGATTGATTTCATCAGCAGAAGAACAGATGCAACAAGATTGGGCAGGAAACGAATAAATTCTCGCTTCGGCCCGAAACCCACGAGCGCTACTCAATTATCCACGCCGAACCACATCGATCGATTGATCTTCTGTACTCCCTCCGTTCTTTTTTAATTGACTCGAATTTAGTACAAGTTTGTACTAAATCCGAGTCAATTAAAAAGGAACGGAGGGAGTAGGATGTAGCGCCTCCTACTACCACCGTCCACTGTCGTGGGGAGCGGAGGTGGGCGCGGTAGCCTCACCCTCGAGGTCGAAGAGGTGGCCGCCGTAGTCGTCCTCTGATCGTTGTACTTGGCACGCCGTAACCGGCATACCGGAGATCCGGAGGAGCACCCGCTGCTGACCAGGACCTTGATTCCCTGCCAACCGGACAACAAGCTAGCTCCTCCGCGTGGAGGCTGAGCTTCTCAGGAACGGAGATGGCAGGATGGGGACACGAAACCTTAACCGTTTCGCCGTCTGCGCGGCCTCATCGGCGTTGGTGGCTCCCAATTACCGCAACCTACTGCTAGCGTGGCCGAGAGCACGCCATGTCATTAGCATCTGCGCGCGGAGCGGCCGCGTGACGGAAGCAGGTGATGAACGCTGCGCACCGCCAGGTGAAGGTGGGGGGATCGAGGGCTGCTCGAGGAGGCCACGCCGCGGACAGCTCGCATGGCCAGAAACAACGAGTACTATGACTACGAGGCCGACATAGGACTGCTTGATGAGGATGAGAAAGGATTAGAGCCGAACGAGGACGTCGTCGGGCTGCTCGAGAAGGCCAGTATGCCACGCCGGCGGTGGTTCGCCGGCCAGCCACAACGACTACTACGACGAGACGACGAGACGAGTACGACTGTACGAGTGGGGATTGCAGCCAGACGAGGACGACGTCGGGCTACCCGCACGTGGCCAAGCCACCGTCTGCTCGCCATGGCAAGTGATCGAATACGTCTACAACTAATACATACGACGAAGACAGGAATAAGGATTGGAGCCGCATGGGGACGACGTTGGGCTGCTCGAGAAGGCCACGCCGAGAGCTGCTCGCCATGGCCAACGGCCGGATCGGGAGTGCATGGGATTAATTTCTCCGGCCGCCCGACCTACGTTCGCTGGCTTCAAGGGTTTTGCTTCGAGATTCCTGGAGCGGTGGGCCAAATCCTGCATGGACATCATCGGCTCATGCATGGCGATCACACCGGCGATAGCAGGAGAACATCAGCCATGATTGTAATGGTGATCTCGGAAGACAAGACGATTAATTTCTTCGGCCTCCTGTCTCCTGACCTATGTTCGCTGGCTTCAAAGTTCTGATTCGAGGTTCCTGGAGCGATGGAAAGACCGGACATCAGTGACTCATGCATGGTAATCAGGCGCATGTCGTCCCATAGGCACGCTGCACTGATAACGCTTGGATGGCTGCCTCCCCAGCGACATTTACTACCGGCCTTGGCTCCTCCAAACTTGATTTACTAATACGCTTCTACTAGACCTACGATCGACAAGATGGGAGCAATATGTGGACTTGGGTGGCATGCGGAGGAACATGAGAAGGAATGCATGGTGAGATTAATAGCTGCAGCCAGGTATGTTTGATTAAAAGCATGTTATGATCGTATCAGCTACAGCTAGCACACTTATATTTGTTTATGAGATATATGCATGTGGTTTGATTACGTAGATGGGATATACGATCAAGTATACATCTATACCTAATAATAAAGGGAGAAGTGTTTCCGTGGTTTGGTCCGTTTCGTCCGTCCTGGCTTGCTTGGTTTCGTCCGTCGAGCTGAGTAGGTCAATCAATTTCTTTGTTTCGGCCGAGTTAGATTAGAATCGTGTATGAGTTGGACTTTTCATATGTAGACTAATAAAATCCCCCCGCCCACCATCCCGTAGCTAGCCGGGACTCGAGCCACACATAGATTGGGCAGGAAACAAAGAAATTCTCCCCCAAAATCGAAACATCCGAGGCACGCCGTCGACGTTACAAGATTGATTTCATCAGCAGAAGAACAGATGCAACAAGATTGGGCAGGAAACGAATAAATTCTCGCTTCGCCCGAAACCCAAGAGCGCTACTCAATTATCCACGCCGAACCATATCGATCGATTGATCTTGTACTCCTCCGTTCTTTATTAACTCGAATTTAGTACAAGTTTGTCAATCGAGTCATTAAGGAACGGAGGAGAGATGTAGCGCCTCCTACTACCACCGTCGTGGGGAGCGGAGGTGGGCGCGGTAGCCTCACCCTCGAGGTCGAAGAGGTGGCCGCCGTAGTCGTCCTCTGATCGTTGTACTTGGCACGCCGTAACCGGCATACCGGAGATCCGGAGGAGCACCCGCTGCTGACCAGGACCTTGATTCCCTGCCAACCGGACAACAAGCTAGCTCCTCCGCGTGGAGGCTGAGCTTCTCAGGAACGGAGATGGCAGGATGGGGACACGAAACCTTAACCGTTTCGCCGTCTGCGCGGCCTCATCGGCGTTGGTGGCTCCCAATTACCGCAACCTACTGCTAGCGTGGCCGAGAGCACGCCATGTCATTAGCAACTGCGCGCGGAGCGGCCGCGTGACGGAAGCAGGTGATGAACGCTGCGCACCGCCAGGTGAAGGTGGGGGGATCGAGGGCTGCTCGAGGAGGCCACGCCGCGGACAGCTCGCATGGCCAGAAACAACGAGTACTATGACTACGAGGCCGACATAGGACTGCTTGATGAGGATGAGAAAGGATTAGAGCCGAACGAGGACGTCGTCGGGCTGCTCGAGAAGGCCAGTATGCCACGCCGGTGGTGGTTCGCCGGCCAGCCACAACGACTACTACGACGAGACGACGAGACGAGTACGACTGTACGAGTGGGGATTGCAGCCAGACGAGGACGACGTCGGGCTACCCGCACGTGGCCAAGCCACCGTCTGCTCGCCATGGCAAGTGATCGAATACGTCTACAACTAATACATACGACGAAGACAGGAATAAGGATTGGAGCCGCATGGGGACGACGTTGGGCTGCTCGAGAAGGCCACGCCGAGAGCTGCTCGCCATGGCCAACGGCCGGATCGGAAGTGCATGGGATCTGTCCGTTCCCTCCTCGGCGGCGCATCGAACAGAGTTGGCCGAGTCGACGAGCGCGCTGGTTCGACATGACGCTGCTCGATGGCATGTACAGCCACGTGATGATGAGTTGATGACGGACACGTCTGTGTATGCAGCGAAGCAGTAGGAGCTAACCCTTCACAGCGTCAATGGTACTGTCGACGCGCAGATGTATGACATGCAGAGAAACCATAAACTTCTGACGGAATAGCAGCGGTCACAGCAACTCATGGCCCGTGGCCGGAGTGGCCTTCTCCTCTTTTCTGCTTGTTATGAGTTTGCTTCTAGCCTTCTACGCTAGCTTATTGCACATGATCCATTATCATTTGCCCGGTTATCTGAAGCAGACATATAATTTCACTATTTGTGCCCTCATAAGACATGGAGTTAAATGCTACTACTTTTACTGATATATATTATCGTACAAGTTAGTTTCCTGGACTGTTTCACATCTGATTTTGCACTGTTCAGCAGTTGGCCTTTTGAAGTTGATTTAGGTAGTGCCCACAGTACTATTACGTGGTTATTTAGATGGGCAAGCTTCTGCATCATCGTTACTTGGGTAGTTGGGGTCGCTAAATCTCTCTTTTTTCTATTCCAGATAGATGAAATTTGCCGACTGGGAATTGGATTGTCCATGAAAATGTTTAGAAATAAGAAATACCTCTTAGTTAAATAGAGCTCTTCAAGGTATCAGAGTAACCCTCCAGCAAAAATTACAGAAATTCGATAAACGTTCTAAGATGCAACAAATGTCAAGCGAGCTCCAGGATGTACAGGCCATTCTGGCGTATACAAGGTGGTCTTGGCGATCAGTAACTGTAAAATTTTGGAGTCCGTAGCCAATGTGCTTTGTTGGAGGAGAAAAATGAAGAAGGGAGAACACATGTTGGATTGATTTTGGGGCAAAATACGGGCCATACCAAAGTTTTCATTTAAAGTTGTTTTCACCCGGTGCAACGCACGGGCATGTTTCCTAGTCTATACCTAATAATAAAGAAAAAAGCGTTTCCGTAGTTTGGTCCATATGTTCCGTGGTCCGTGGCCGGTTGGTTTCGTCCGTCGCCCCGTCTCCTGCTGTGTATGTATTGTCACGCTAAATCGTATGCAAGTAGGACAGCACAGTCCAGGCATATGAGGAATCTACGAGTAAACAAGGAAAAACGGCGGACGTACGCACCCAGACTCCTCCCCGGGATCGACAAGGAAACCAACACGCTCACGACTCCTTCCCATATAGACTGGGCACGATGCCCCTTCAGGAACTACGGAAGTCTTTCGTGGGCGCCAGCCGGCTCGCGTCAATGGCGTCCAAGTTGTGCCCCGAGGTTGGCGAGGATACGCGGTAGGAGCTGCAGTGCGGCGAGGTCGAAGACGATGGCCATGACCTTGAGCACGAAGGTGACGTCCCTTGAGCTGTGGATGTAGCTCGCCGGATTTAGCTCGCCACCTCGAAACCGAGCTTTCCGTCAGCAATGGATCTCCATGGTCGACGAATCATCCTCCAAAAATCCCGTGATGCATAAATATAAGCACGGGCCCTCGCCGGAGTTGTCGTCTTGCCGGAGTGGCCGCCTGCCGCACTTACAAGTCACCGCCTGAGCGACGCTCGCGGTTCACCTGCGTGGACTAGGAGCCTTGGCTGTGCCTCGCTCAGTTCGCAATCTTCCTGGTCCATGTCCTGTCCGCAAAGACCATGGCAAAGGCAGTTTTGTCCTTCTCAATTTACAGGATTTTGCGCTAGATTAAAGTTCCAGGAAGAAGCTGGTCTGTTTCTCGCGTTGGGCAGACTGGCAGATTGCAGCTTAGCAGCTCGACAAAAATTCAAGGGAAGAAGATTGTGAACACCTAAACAGGCCACGTGTATTTTCAGATCCTTCAAAAAAAAATAGTGGATCTGGCAACCGCGGCTGGCTGCGGCCAAGATCCGTCCTCGCTTGCCTCTGGCTGGTCGATCCGGCGCTAGATTCGCCATCTACCTCTAGGTTTTCTGCCACGCGAGGGCTGCGCCAGTAGCAGCGGCCGGAGAGATAAAAACCGCCGCGCAGGAGCAGCTGGAATATATGCTCACCAAAGATGATGATGGGCTGTTGCTGGCCTTCAATGCCGAGCCAAGTCTTAGTTCATTGATTGCATCGGAGGTTTTGTTCTTGAAATTCATAGCTAGCTAGAGAATATGAAAACAAATAAACATCTTGAAGGCAAAGTCACCAATGCTAGCTAGATGTCAGCTATTACCTTTATCCATAGAAAGATGTCACAAATTCGTCTAAATTTAGTTGTATCTAGGTACTTTTTAGCGTATAGTTACATCTAAGTTGAGACAAATCTTTGACATAATTTTATAGACCGAGGGAGTGCTGGCTTTCAAACACGCAATTAATTTTTTTATTCTCAGACGCAAAGGTAGTCTTTCTGAACTTGGTTTTTCTAGCGTTTCAATCATTTACTATGACTGCTATATGAAAACTGCTAACAACAGGGACTATATGAAAATTGCAATTTTTTATTTTTCATTTTGAAGTTTAATATATTTTCTCTGCCGCAGCAACGCGCGGGCATTGTCCTAGTATTCCTTAAATAGGCTAACGTCCTGAACTTTTCCTTATAAATCCACTTGATTATGAATCAATGAATAAATTTTGTTCAAGTACAAATATCAAAATCCAACGCCTATTATCATTTGATAATAAACACCAGAATTTCTACATGTAAATGAAGATTTTATCAACTTACCGTCTGCATCAATATGATACGAGCAAAGGAGGGGTTCGCTATGTTTTTCGATGCAGGGATGCTCATTTGTGCTTAGGACATCTATGCGCAAAACCAGACCGTGTAGATTCATATCTCTGTGTTCTTGAGTGTAGCTTTATATTTCTATACTTTCGAGGTTCCCATAAATAAATTATGGAACTAATGTAAAATCCATAAACTGCAAAATTTCAGAATAGTTTATGTAGACATTAAGAGTTGCATTTATAAACAGAAAACTCACCGTAAAAATAAAATACCGCGTCCATTTATAAATGTAAAAATATCTGGTAGGTCAAATTGAGCTGACAAAATATAACTAGAAAACCATGCACACGACAAGAAGTGGTATCGCGTATACGGAGACTTGACGTGTTTATGGCAGTATAATTTATATGTTCAAGTGGACACTCCAGCAGTTGACGTCTTTAGCGGACACCATGGGCGGCCAAACGGGTGGTTCTTTAGGGGCCGACGTTTCATCTCCATCTGTGCATCTCAGGAATCTGCTTACCCTCCAACTTGATTGCAGGACCATTCGTCAGGCCCTTCATCATCCTTATTACAACACTAAGAACCATGAGCACATGGAACCTTTGTTAACTTTCAGAACAGATCTGAACTTTCCTTGGTCATTTGTTTCCCTTATTTCAGATTGAACTGCTTTCTCTTGTAGGGAAAGACAGGGAGAGAATAGAGTGGACTGTTTTCTATCTCTAATCTGCATGCATATTTGCTCTTTCTTTAGGTTTTTCGTTTGATTAATGTTTCCTGATCTAGGCCGAGATAGTTGATCTTCTGATTACAATATGAGTACAGAATACATATTGTTTTCCAAAAAAAAAGGCTGCCTTGGCCTCTGCATCAGTCGATGCGTACTGCCTCACAGGCTACATAAAGTAGCTAAGAACTTTTTTCTTAGTTTTTTGGGCAGATTATATTTTACTTAATTGGTTATTCAGCAACAAAGGTCATATATTTTATAAATAGACAAAATATACTATACTGCTTCCTAGAGGTGAAAGGCTTGAAACCCTAGCTGACCAGTTAGTTTCTCAGAGATAAGGATTCCTTGAAGCTTACCATGTATAATTTAAGTAAATATACGGGTTTCACGCAAATAAATGCTGACACACATATATTTTAGAATTGATAGTTCTGCAAAAAAATGCATCCTAAGTTTATTTACATTATGTTTTTAAATTAGGCAACTTGAAAAAAGTGCAGATTAAAAAACAAAACAATTTTGTTAAAAATTATGGTTACGAGGAGAAAGGACAAACTGATAACAACCTTGAGTAAACTTTATATATCAAATATAAATATAGCAACTCTAGTCGCGCAAATGCGCGGGCCAGCAAGCAAGTTAAGAAAAAAGCTCTGTATATCTCATATTTTGTTGACCAAATTAATGTTCAAAGTTTTTTCTGCATGTGTGTATTACTATTTAAACTTGTATGGACATAGTATTTTTTCAGTTGCCATCTACAAGTATAAAATACAGTATTAGATTTTAAATATCACGTTGGAGTTTGGAGAATGTATTTCTCCACACCTCTCTGTCCAAAAATAAAATATTTGCGGGCTTACATAGTGCAGATGGTGTGCATGGCAGCCGTCCAAATCAGACCATGCATGCATCTTTGCAAATGATGCAGAGACTAGAGATTCCCCTTTTCGAAAAAAAATCCACGAAGACACAAAACTACTGTTATCACCGCTTTTCAAGCCTGATGGTATTCCTTCTCAATTTAAAACACACATCATAATTACCAGTAAGATCAATTCACCTCAACTGTACGAAAAACTTAACGAAGATCAGCTCAACACAAAAATACTACCAATTACCTTCACACCATTAAATCACATGTTAACTACTTAAGACAAAGGGTAGCTTGTTGTGCGCACTATACACGCTTCAGCACATTTTGACATGGCGGTACCAGCTTAGGCTTGAAGGTTCCACCAGCTGGAAGATTAGAGAGTAGATGACTATAACATCCCAAGTTTTCAACAATTCAAACCCTAATTAAAAGTCAAATGAAATAAATAAGCCTTAATAAGTCAAAACCCTAATTGCATTATGTTGCTATTTAGCCTATGAAAAAAATTTATTTTTTTCCAATGAGTATTAAACTTGTCTCTTTTAGTTCTAAAATCAATTTTTCAGTTTTTCGAAACAAATTTGAGGTCTTTTGGTTTTGTGGTTCAAAAGTTATGAAATAAAACAGAAAAAGAAAAAGAGAAAAGAAAAAAGGAAACAGACCGACCGAACTAGGCTAGCCCAGTTCGAGCCAGCCCAGCCCATCCCGACCAGATTCGGCCCGCACACACGCTCCTCCTTCTTCTCTCTCTCCTCCCTGCCACCGGGCCCCACCTGCCAGTGGGCCCCACGCTGTCAGCTCACCCTAACCTCTCTCCCGCACTGCCCGCGCCTGGACGAGCCCGAGCTCGGCGCCCACCTCGCCACTTCCCTACTCGCCCACGCCCCTCCCTAACGGCACCCGGGCACCCCCTATAAACTCCCCTTCCCTCCTCGTCCGTTTGCCCCACGCCACCACCCAAATCCCGCCGCCAGGCTGCCGCAATTGCTCGCCGGAGCAAGCTCGCGTGCTGCCCCCTTCGGTCGCTCGCCCCGGCCACCCGAGGCAGTAGCAGGCTGCGCCGCCGCCACTATCTGCCTCACCGCGGCCCGCCGCTCCTCGTCCGCCTGTTCGCCGCCGCCAGAACCCGCCGGAGCCGCCGCGCCATCGACGTCTAAACCGTCGCCGACGAGCCGCCGCGGCCATTGACCTCCACCGTGGTGAGCCCCCTCCCCTTCCTCCTCGTCCGTTAGATCATGATCCGTCGGCGCAGAATAGGTCCACTTAGCGCGTCGCGTGTCAGCCCAGTCAGCACTCCCAGTCAGCTCAGTCAAATCTAGTCAAATTCGTTTTAAATTCAATTTTTAAATGCCAGATTAGTTGTCCAACTTGTAAAATCGATATAAAATCAACCCAGAGTCCAATAATTACAAACATTATACCGTTGGAAAGCTTATGATCTGTAGAATCCAACCATGCAACAATACAGTACATGTTATGTGATGAATTTTGCACCATAATTCAAACAGATAAATTAACTCTTTACCATTATAAAATTTGTAACAAATAATCCCGTGGTCCAAAATTTAAAATCTTGTAGTCTCTGGAATCCTTAGAACTTGTAGAATAACATGGAACCAGAATTTGCAAAAGTTGATACATGCACAAACTTGCTATTGTAAATCTATTCAAATCAGTATTCTGACAATAATTCAAATTCTATAAACTATTTTTGAATGATTCCAATTGCTATAGTCTTGTAATACTGTACCCTATCCAGAGATGTCGAGTTTAGATTTTACAAAACATAAATACTACAGTAGCCATTTTAATTGATGTTTATGCACTGTTTAAGTATTAATAGTGTTGTAAATAAAACCTTAATAAAACAAATGCAACCAGAGAATATTACCAACATTATAAATACCAGAGGACACTAAATACAACATTGTCACATCATACCTATGTGTGAAATTAAATGGTGCATATCATGCATGCATACATGTCTATGATTGTGCATTTTGAATGTTATGTTTATTTGGCTCCTCTTTGCTTGATTAGATTGTGAAGGATATTAGAGTTACACTTGCGATTGTTGCGAGTGTGCTGGTTGCTTTGATCAAGACAAGGGACATTCAAATCGTACCTATTTTACTTATGCATTAGTGTTTTCTTTTAACTAGTATGCATGGTAGGACTTTGTTTTAAAAAGGAAAAGTATTATGCTATGCCTAGCAAACCTATTAGTGTGTAGCCACTCCTGAACCCACTACTAGAAATGCCTAGTTTGTCTAGCAACATCCAATTGTCGAAATTGTTTCATTGGTTGGTTGTGATAGTTGGATGGTTTAAAAATTAACAACCTTAATGAAACACCTGGGTGGAATGGTTGTATGGTGGGCGGCTACTTAGGACCACGTCCCTGGGGTGTTAACCAGTGGACAGGTGGGGGTTTTCACCTGAGAGTGCGCAGTTGAATAGTGGTTGCTCTAGACTGCACACCTGATTTTACCAGGGGATCGTGTGGGGGTTTATTACCTGGGATGGGTTTTAAGCCTATGAGTTTCACTTGTGGTTGGCCACCTAGGATTAAAGAGATTACCAAGTCGTCCATGTTTAGATAGCTTCCAGTGCAGCCTTATGGTATTATGGGCTCTGTCAAGATTAATTAAGTTGTGAGGCTCAACTTGTCGGCTAGACATTCGGGGTGGCGACGGCCAAGTGGGAACGGGTCTAGCTAGTATGGTTGCTCTCTCCTTCTGAAAGATATTGTCTCATTCTTCTCTTGGGAAGGGTGGGTCGTAAGTTGAAAGTGCACAACCTCTCGAGAGTTAAACCTAAGATCCTAGTCGTGTCCCCGGTTATGGACAATTTGAGCTCCTGGACAGGGACTGACGTGGGCATTACCCTTCGGGTAACCGACATTGCCCTATCCTATACGATCTAACTGGAGGCCCATGAAGATACTCGATGGCAAGGCGGGCCACTTGGATGGCGCAGCAGAAGATTCCTTGGCGGGCAAGACAAGGAAGGAGCCGAACAAGGAAAGATTAGAGATAGGACTACTGTAAACCTAGTCGTACTCGGTTAGATCTCTTGAGACCTGGCCTCCTATATAAAGGCCAGGAGAGGGGCTGCCGAGAAAAAAACGATCAATCTTAGCAATCTTAGCCACCAGATGACGAGGGATCACCTCGGCAATGCCTACGTATTGTAGACTTGGGTTTCGGGAGAGAGCGACGATGGAGATTCCGGGAGCGAGATTAGGCACACGACGTACCCAGCTTCGGGTCCCCTCGGTGGAGGATCCCTACGTGCTGCTAGCAATCCACTATATGATCACAAGTATCTTTATAGGTGCCGCCATCGTCGTGGCTATGTTGTCTATCTCTATGTCTATATCTTCGCCTCCTTATTTCGGGTGCCCTGGCTAGCTTTATATATGCAACCAGCCTAGGGTTTTACAAGAGTCCTAGTCGACTACTTCTTCGGGTTGCCTTGTTGGGCCTTCTCCATATTGGGCCGAGCCGATCCAGGTATACCAATAATGGGTACCCGAAGGGTATACCCATGTCAGTAGCCCCCGAGTGTCTAGGGAAGTCGAAGACTTGCGTAGATACTCCAAGCATAATCATCTCCAAAGGCGAAAAAATACAAGGCGAGGTCCATGTCGTAGATCATGTGTAGCGTAGATGATGTCGACGATTCTTGAAATTATCGGGTGCGCGGCAGCGCTCCCGATGGGAGTAGCCCCCGAGTCTATGGGCAAGTGCTTGCACTTGGGCATAGACTCAAGTTGTACTACTCGATGAAGAACTTAACTATATTTCTGGAAGACTTGATGAAATCCATGTGCTCCCGATGGGAGTAGGCTCCACTCGAGTCGTAGAATCGAGTTGAGTCTACAAACCTTGATTGTCATAGATGTTGTCGAAGTTATTTTTCTATCGGGTGCGCGACCAGCGCTCCCGATGGGAGTAGCCCCCGAGGCTACATCCAAGTGTTTGCACTTGGGTGTAGGCTCAACTTGCTTTTAATCGACACCACAATTTTTCCTCTTTCTTGTATCTTATCGGAAGGGTGAACAATACTCTCGATAAGAGTAGCCCCCGAGCCTATGGGCAGGTGCTTGCACCTAGGCATAGGCTCAAGTTGTACTACTCGATAAAGAACTTGACTATATTTCTGGCGCAATCCCTCTTTTTATCGACTCCAGGGCCGTTGCTATTTTTATTTGACATCCATATCTATATTGTACAGGGATAATGGTAATTGGGGCTAGTTCATCCGACGGATCGGGTACTAGTTAACTGCTCTAGTGGCAATCCGCAAAAACCTACTTCAAGATCACGTCCCCGGACATGATCCCGGGATACCGGTGTTAACTCGACGAGTGCCGCTTAAGGTCTTACCATTCCGTCGAGTCCCGGTCATGTTTTATCGGGTACCTAACGCGTCCGTTAGGATTTTTCTTCGTATCTGTTGATACGGAAAAAAGTAGCAAACCGACGTCGGAGACGGTGCCACGCCGCTCGAACGGATCCGGGGTCTTACCTTCGCAGAGTTTTGCGGCATTCGGAGATTATTCGCGACTTTTAGCGCTCCGAGAATATATTGTCGAGTGCCTTGTTCGGCTGATGCAATGACCCATTTTACGGGCTCTTCTATATTTTTCTCGGGCGTGATGAGACAGCCGAATATATTGGATTCTTCTATATTGTCGGGTTCATCACCGATGCTCTTGCTCGGAAGAATATGACGAGTCAATGGACCCGAAGATTTGTCCATCTCACTCTCTTTTTTTTTGGTTCCTCCTTGATGAAAATTTCGTCGAGTTCCTCCTTCAGGAAAATTTCTTCGGGTCCTCTTTGAGGACAATTCTTCGGGTCCTCCCTGAGGACAATTCTTCGGGTCCTCTTTGAAGATAATTCTTCGAGACCTCCTTGAGGATAATTCTTCGGGACCTCCTTGAAGATAATTTTTCGGGACCTCCTTGAGGATAATTCTTCGGGACCTCCTTGAAGATAATTTTTCGGGACCTCCTTGAGGATAATTCTTCGGGACCTCCTTGAAGATAATTTTTCGGGACCTCCTTGAGGATAATTCTTCGGGACCTCCTTGATAAGATTTCGTCGGGTTCTCTTTTGAAGACAATTTCGTCGGGTTCTCTCAAGATTTCGTCGGGTTCCTCCCTGAAGAAGATTTCGTCGGGTTCTCTTTTGATTTCGTCGGGTTCCTCCCTGAAGAAGATTTCGTCGGGTTCTCTTTTGATTTCGTCGGGTGCGCGGCCAGCGCTCCTGATGGGAGTAGCCCCCGAGGCTATGGTCGGGTGCGCGCATCCGGACATATGCTCAAGAACTTGTATACTTTGAAATTTGCTTTCTCCTGCACAAATAAACAAACTTTTTCTATCTTTTCCTTGACTATTTTTTTTTTGCATGCAGTGTCAGATGCTCATATTCAATTATATGTAAAGTGAATATATGCCGCGCAGCCCCCGAGTGTCGGGTGCGACGAAAGTAAACGATAATCAACTTTTTGCAAAATAAAAGAACACTTAGCTTTCTCGACACGACGAAGTCGATGCATGATGAAGTTTTCGAGTGTAGATAAGAAATCTAGCCAAAGTAGAAACCACCAAATAACGAAAATAGATGCCGCCATATTATTGATGAAAAAATAGCCAAGCCCCCAAGCACTGTTGTGGTGATGTCATGATTGTTGCTTAGATGCCGTGCCACAGTTGTTACTTGAGGCGAAGTCATGATCGAGCCCCCGAGTGTTTGTCCATGATGTCGAAAGAAGTTGACGGAGTTGCGACGGCATATAAGGTGACGCCATTTAAGATGAAGCCATAGAAAATAATATATGAAGATGAACCCCAGATCAAGTATTTGAGATGAATCCATATTGAAGATTACGCCATTTAAATATAGAGCATATATTGAAGATAAATCCATCGATATCATAGAGGATGAATCCATTGACCCGAAGAATCCAGTAATAACCATAGAAGATGAATCCGCTGATATCATAGAAAATGAATCCATTTATCCGAAGAAAATAGTTCCAGTAATAATTATATAAGATTAATCCATTGAACCGAAGAATCCAGTAATATAGAAGATGAATCCGCCGAAGAAAATAAATCCAGTAATAATCCTCGATGATAAATCCAGTGACCCGAAACGCCTCGGGTAATGTTGTATAAGAGTAAGCCAGTAATATTCATATAGATGAATCTTATAAGATGAATCCAAAGAAGAAAATCCAATAAGCCGAAGAAGATGACTCCACTGATCCGAAGAAGGTAATTTCACTAAGCCGAAAATAAATCCATGGAGCCGAAGGAGATATATCCAGAGGCGATGAAAAGAAATTCACCAAGTAATCGAGTGTATTTGTGGTAACAAAGTAATGGCACGGCTCCCAGTGTTGGGTGTATTTGCTGTAATATTGTAATGGTGCAGCCCCCGAGCATTCGGGTGTGGTGAAAGTAAATAATAATTGACTCTTGGAAGATAAACACTTAGCTTTTTATCGGGTACGGCGAAGTCGACGTGGAAGTAGGTCGTGCAACGGGCGCGGTTGACGAAGCGAACGCAATCAATATGGTGGACGTAATTAATACGGCGGACACAGTCAATATGGAAGATGCAATCTATGAAGCGGATCATCAACGGGTAAGCCCCCGAGCGTGGCGAAGTGGATCGGCGTGGCGAATTCGCGATAAAGACTTGAGTGTATTAATCTGTTTGCAGAAAAGTAGACATACCCAAAAAAAGTGCACGTATTTTTGTTCGAAATACAGGAAAAGTAAATCTTAAAAATAACCAGATAAATAGCACCTAAAAAATCGATGCCGCAGCGACGCGGATGGTGTCGGTGTGGCAATGGAGATAATGTATACGCAGGGTTTGCCGAACAGTAGACCACCGTGTTCGTAGCGAAGCATCTGAGCAGGGAGCCTCCATCTCAACTTGTCGGCTAGACATTCGGGGTGGCGACGGCCAAGTGGGAACGGGTCTAGCTAGTATGGTTGCTCTCTCCTTCTGAAAGATCTTGTCTCATTCTTCTCTTGGGAAGGGTGGGTCGTAAGTTGAAAGTGCACAACCTCTCGAGAGTTAAACCTAATATCCTAGTCGTGTCCCCGGTTATGGACAATTTGAGCTCCTGGACAGGGACTGACGTGGGCATTACCCTTCGGGTAACCGACATTGCCCTATCCTATACGATCTAACTGGAGGCCCATGAAGATACTCGATGGCAAGGCGGGCCACTTGGATGGCGCAGCAGAAGATTCCTTGGCGGGCAAGACAAGGAAGGAGCCGAACAAGGAAAGATTAGAGATAGGACTACTGTAAACCTAGTCGTACTCGGTTAGATCTCTTGAGACCTGGCCTCCTATATAAAGGCCAGGAGAGGGGCTGCCGAGAAAAAAACGATCAATCTTAGCAATCTTAGCAACCAGATGACGAGGGATCACCTCGGCAATGCCTACGTATTGTAGACTTGGGTTTCGGGAGAGAGCGACGATGGAGATTCCGGGAGCGAGATTAGGCACACGACGTACCCAGCTTCGGGTCCCCTCGGTGGAGGATCCCTACGTGCTGCTAGCAATCCACTATATGAACACAAGTATCTTTACAGGTGCCGCCATCGGCGTGGCTATGTTGTCTATCTCTATGTCTATATCTTCGCCTCCTTATTTCGGGTGCCCTGGCTAGCTTTATATATGCAACCAGCCTAGGGTTTTACAAGAGTCCTAGTCGACTACTTCTTCGGGTTGCCTTGTTGGGCCTTCTCCATATTGGGCCGAGCCGATCCAGGTATACCAATAATGGGTACCCGAAGGGTATACCCATGTCACCAGAAGTTTAGAGCTAGGTCGCCGCAGCACTTAGCCTCTCGACGAGATCTCAGCCGAACCCTTCGGCACCCCATTGTAACCCAATATTCTCATAATCAAGATCAGACAGGCAGGACGTAAGGGTTTTACCTCATCGAGGGCCCCGAACCTGGGTAAATCGCTCTCCCCGCTTGTCTGTTGAACCGATGTCTCGTGTCAGCTTACATGATTCCATCAACCCTAAGCCCCTATCGGAGGGCATTGCCGAGGAGTACCCTCGACAATTGGCGCCGTCTGTGGGAACCCTGTCGGCACAAGATCGGTCATCGGCAGATCCTGTCATGTCATCGGCAGCTTCATCGACACCATCATCGCCAAGTCTGGGAAGCCCGATTCGATTCGGCTCCTATGAATTCACCCCGCACAGCGATTCGTCTCGCTCGACCTTTTCTGATCTACAAGGAAACATGGAGATGACCTTCCGCAGCGTCCACTACAACGTCAACTCGGAAGGAGTCCTCCGACTGCTGGAACCACTCGCCTCCAGATCGACAGGTCCAAGCACGTCGTCATCGATCGATCTTTCGACTGGTCTGACGCACTCAACGAACTCGCTCATACTATCGACTCCTCGTTCGACGTCTTCCATGTCGGTTGGATCTGACGATCCCACATCTTCGGAGATGACCTCGTACTACTGCTTGAACTGCGATACCAAGCACGGGCTAGGATCGAGCGACACACCGTTCATCTGCAATGCCCAGTACTCATCGGGAGAGGACAGTGTCGACAACATCGTCCAAGGTACCACCCGGAGAACGGCACACCACCAGGTTTATGTCGCCAATAACACGGGAAGCACAAGGAACAGGGGAGACGGAGATCACACCCCTCGCTCCAGCAGACGAGCAAGTTTCGAAAACAGCGCCAGTAACAACAACAACGATTACACCATCGCGGAGGAGGAGTGGGCAGTAGCCAAGGCAGCCGTGCTTAACAACACACCGCTCCCCGCAGGAACCTCGGTTGGAACCCTCAACGCTTATCGCTCTATATTAGAGAAAAACCGGGAGCACCTATCGAAAGAGCAAGCCACCCTCGAGAGACGCCTAACTGCTGCAGACCAATCTAGTGAACGACGGAGAGGCTCGCGAGGAAGCGCCTCTCGAAGCACTCAAGGGGCAGGCAAGCACCGATCAAGATTATCCAGACTCTCGGAAGACGACGCCAGAGAAATAACGTCGAACCTGACCAAGTATTTTATGATCACGGACACCGCGGGCATGCCACGGCCAAAAACCATCGTAGGAGCAACCGCCAATCTCGCAGCATACCTCATCAATCAGTGCCCCAAAGGTTCTATGGCCCAAGCCCATCGAGGTGCCCTAGAAAGTCTCGCGATATTGGGAGACAACCTGGTCCCGCGGAAGGAAAAGACCACGTTACAGGCTAGTGGCTCAAAGCATCATGCGAGAGATGCTCGAGATGAAATCACTCAGAGCAGAATCGACAAAGCAAGGCGACGACGCGCCGCTAGGGAGGAATATGACAGTGATTCTTCGGATGAAAGCCATGAGAACGATGGCGAGCTAAGGGGGGCCGATTGCTTAAGCTACAAAATCCGCGAGGCAATGCCACCCAGAAAGTTCAAACCTACTCCTACTGACACCGCCAAATACGATGGACAGCATGAGCCGAGGTCCTGGATAGACGACTACTTGCAGCTGTGATTCTGCACAAAAGAAATCAGATAGCAGCAATGCAATGCTTGCAGCTTTACCTGAAGGATTCAGCACGAGCTTGGTTAAGAGGTCTGCCGAAGGGTTCCATCAAATCATGGGACGACCTAGTAGACGCTTTCGTTGCCAATTTCCAAGCAACATACAAAAGGCCCGTCGGGATTGAGGAATTACGGCATTGCCAGCAAAAGCAGAAGGAATCGATGCGCGCATACATCGGGAGATTCACCAAGCTCTTAAACGCTGCCGAAGATGTTTCTGTCGACAGAGCAATCGATGCCTTCAGCGATGGCATCCGACGTGAAAGCTACATAGAGGAACTCGGGCGCAGAAAACCAAAAACCATAACCAAGTTAATGGAAATCGCCAACAGCTGGGCTGATGGCGAGGACAACGTACGAAAGCCACAACAGCGCAGTGACGACGAAGATGACGACCAGCCGAAGCACGACTCGGGTGGACGAAGGGATCGCCACAAGAAAAGGAAAAACCGCAGTTACGACGATAGTAACCTGGTAGCCGCAGGATACTCTGATCGGCAGGACGATCGGGATGACGACAGACGAGATGATCGGCAGGGTGGAAATCGGAACAACTTTGGAAACCGCGGCAACTACAAACCACGACCAGAGAGGACTCCCGAGCTACCCTTCGCCGAGCAGATCAACGCTCCTTGCTATTTGCACTCGTACATTGATTCTAAGGACAACAAAACGAAGTCAAGCCACGTGCTTAGAGATTGTAGGCAGTTCATTGACATGGAGAAACTCATCCGACAGAAGCAACAGCCAACACCACCACCACCACCACCACCACCACCACAGCACCAGGTCCAGCAGGCTCAGCCTAACCAACCCAATGAGACGTTTCCACCACCACGTGGGCAGATGAGCATGATCCACAGGACAGGTGTTTCAAGAAGAGAAATGAAGAAGCTCACCCGAGAAATTAATTTGGCAGAAAGTATCATGGCGAACATCCCTGAGTATGTCGAGTGGTCGTCTCAGAACATTACGTTCAGCCGAGCAGATCACCCGAACACCATACCAAAACCAGGACACGCTGCCTTAGTAGTCGAGGCACAAATTGGGGGGTTCAAGATGAGAAAAGTCTTCATGGATGGTGGAAGCGGACTAAACCTGATATTTGTCGACACAATCAAAACTATGGGGATTACCATGAGAATGCTAGAAGAAACAGACACCTGTTTTCATGGGATTCTCCCCACTTCACCGGCGTACTCTCTTGGAAAAGTTTATCTGAACGTCGTCTTTGGCAAACCCGACAACTTCAGGAAGGAAAAGATCGAGTTCGAAGTCATGAACTGGGAATCACAGTATCACGCTATACTCGGAAGACCAGCTTATGCCAAGTTCATGGCTGTACCGCATTATGCATACCTCAAGCTGAAAATGCCTGGGAGCAACGGGACAAACATCACAGTCTATGGAAGTTTTTCACGCTCGGACAATTGTGATCGCGACTTTCAAAGGATTGCTGCAAAGTTTGGGTTAAAACGGGAAATTTCCGATCTTCCTTCCAAGTCATCGTCACGCGATATTAAGGAAAAAAAACACGTTAGGGAAACCAAGAAGAAGCCAGCCGACCTTGCTCCAGAAGCTTCGGCAGCAAAAGCTTCGGTAGTTGATGGCACAGCAGTCTTAGGAGACAACAAGACATTGGCAATCGCTGTCGAGACCCCTAGTGAAATCAACGACGCTTCGAAAATCGCCAACGTGGTGGACAAGCCGGAAGATAAGAAGAACCTTTTCCTTGCTTAAAGTAGATGAATAATGTTTAGCTCTTCCGTTATTTTCAGCAGGGCCTCCCCTTTTTCGCCATTTAGCTACAAGAAAAGTTGCCATGGCCGACGAAGTTGAAGTCGCGCCGTGGTTGCTGGTGTACCATGGCCGACGATTTTTGGTCCCTCCGTGGTGCATGTCAAAAGTTTTTTTTTTCTCGTTTTTGAGGCCACCTAGCCCGACGAAAGTGGCCAAAACGTCGCGTATGGTGGCTCGGGACGTGGTGCATCTCGAAATCTCGGGTTCGCCGGCCGAGTCAACGCAAATCCGCACCGCCGAGGGATGTAGGGCCCAGATGGCAGCCTCTCTGGCATTGTTTTTTTTCTCGATCGCGCCATCTCGTTCAACGTTCTCCGATCGAGCCGTTTACGATGCAGGATCATGGGTCCCGCATGTCATCCTCTATGAACCAAAATTCTTTCTATTCTTGGATTTTTTTGACCCCCTGATTTCTGGCTACTTCCTTTTTCTTTTCATCCCTTGCCGCCTTGGAAACGTTGAGACCGCTGCTGCTAAATGGGACCCGCATGTCATCCTCTATGTGCAATCAACTTTCTTTTCTTGGAGTTTTTTTTGGCACCTCAAATTTGGTCACTTGCCTTTTTCTTTCGATCCCCTGCCGCCTCTCAAACGGTGATACCGCTGCTGCTAAATAGGACCCGCATGTCATCCTCTATGTACTATAAAACTTTCTTTTCTTGAATTATTTTTGGCACCTCATATTTGGTCACTTACCTTTTTCTTTCGATCCCCTGCCGCCTTTCAAACGGTGATACCGCTGCTGCTAAATGGGACCCGCATGTCATCCTCTATGTACTATAAAACTTTCTTTTCTTGGAGTTTTTTTTGGCACCTCAAATTTGGTCACTTGCCTTTTTCTTTCGATCCCCTGCCGCCTCTCAAACGGTGATACCGCTGCTGCTAACAGGGACCCGCATGTCATCCTCTATGTACTATAAAACTTTCTTTTCTTGGAGTTTTTTTGGCACCTCAAATTTGGTCACTTGCCTTTTTCTTTCGATCCCCTGCCGCCTCTCAAACGGTGATACCGCTGCTGCTAAATGGGACCCGCATGTCATCCTCTATGTACTATAAAACTTTCTTTTCTTGAATTATTTTTGGCACCTCATATTTGGTCACTTACCTTTTTCTTTCGATCCCCTGTCGCCTCTCAAACGGTGATACCGCTGCTGCTAAATGGGACCCGCATGTCATCCTCTATGTACTATAAAACTTTCTTTTCTTGAATTATTTTTGGCTCCTCATATTTGGTCAATTGCCTTTTTCTTTCGATCCCCTGCCGCCTCTCAAACGGTGAGACCGCTGCTGCTAAATGGGACCCGCATGTCATCCTCTATGTACTATAAAACTTTCTTTTCTTGGATTTTTTTGGCACCTCATATTTGGTCACTTGCCTTTTTCTTTCGATCCCCGCCGCTTCTCAAACGGTGATACCGCTGTCGCTAAATGGGACCCGCATGTCATCCTCTATGTACACTCAAGTTTCTTTTCTTGAATTATTTTTGGCTCCTGATATTTGGTCACTTGCCTTTTTCTTTCGATCTCATGCCACGCTTGAAACGTTGAGGAACCTGCTGGCTCATGGGACTCGCATGTCATCCTCTATGTGCTATAAAAGTTTATTTTCTTGGGTTTTTTTTCACCCTATGATTTTTGGCTATTTCCTTTTTCTTTTGATCCCCGCCGCCTTGGAAACGTTGAGTAAGCTGCCGACTCATGGGACCCGCATGTCATCCTCTATGTACAATCAACTTTCTTTTTCTTTTGATCTCAAGCCGCATTTGAAACGTTGAGACTGCTGCTGCTAATTGGGACCCGCATGTCATCCTCTATGTACAATAAAGTTTCTTTTCTTGGATTATCTTTGGCTCCTGATATTTTGCCACTTGCCTTTTTCTTTCGATCTCATGCCGCCTTTGAAACGTTGAGTAAGCTGCAGGCTCATGGGTCCCGCATGTCATCCTCTACGAACAATAAAAGTTTCCTTTCTTGGAGTTATTTTTGACCCCTAATTTCTGGCTATTTGCCTTTTTCTTTTGATCTCCTGCCCCCTTTGAAACGATGACGACGCAGCTGGCAGTTCGGTCCCACATTTCATCCTCTTGTGAACAATAAAAGTTTCCTTTGATGGATTTATTTTGAACCCCTATTTAATTTCGGGATATTTCCTTTTTTTTTCCTTTGATCCCCTACCGCCTTGGAATCGTTGAGGATGCTGCTGCCTCATGGGTCCCGCATGTCATCCTCTCGTAACGGTAAATGTTTCTTTTCTTGGATTTTGTTTACCAAATGATTTTTGGCTAATTTTTTCTTTCGATCTCCTGCCGCCTTTAAAACGTTGAGGACGCCGCTGGCTCATGGGTCCCACATGTCAGCCTCTATGAACAATAAACGCTGAGGATGCTGCTGCCTCATGGGTCCCGCATGTCATCCTCTTAGAACGAAAATGTTTCTTTTCTTGGATTTTGTACCAACATATTTTTGGTTTATTTTTTCTTTCCATCCCCTGCCGCCTTTAAAACGTTGACGACGCTGCTGGCTCATGGGTCCCCGATGTCAGCCTCCCCGTACAACAAACATATGATATCTTGATTATTTTGCAGACAATAAACAGTGTATTGCGCTCTGAGCTATATCAAACGGATAATTAAATCTTTATTTTTACATAAAAAAACTTGTATGTTGAATCTCCTTGTTTTTTTGTCTTTGCGAAGCATAGGACTTTCCTGTTTTTTTTAGAAAATTCGGAACTTTCCTGTTTTGGAGTGGGCTGAAATTGTACGAGTCAAAAGGCCAAGCAGGATAGTTCGAAGGCCCAGATGTCCATATGCAGCCCAATTGAAATCTTTCTTCTTGGATTTTTTTTCACCCCCGATTTCTGGCTACTTCATTTTTCTTTTGGTCCTGTGCCGCCTTGGAAACGTTGAGACCGCTGCCGCAAAATGGGACCCGCATGTCATCCTCTATGTACTATAAAACTTTCTTTTCTTGGATTATTTTTGGCTCCTGATATTTGGTCACTTGCCTTTTTCTTTCGATCCCGTGCAGCCTCTCAAACGGTGAGACCGCGGCTGCTAAATGGGACCCGCATGTCATCCTCTATGTACAATCAAGTTTCTTTTCTTGAATTATTTTTGGCTCCCGATATTTGGTCACTTGCCTTTTTCTTTCGATCTCATGCCACGTTTGAAACGTTGAGGAACCTGCTGGCTCATGGGACCCGCATGTCATCCTCTATGTGCTATAAAAGTTTATTTTCTTGAATTTTTTTTCACCCTCTGATTTTTGGCTATTTCCTTTTTCTTTTGATCCCCTGCCGCCTTGGAAACGTTGAGTAAGCTGCTGACTCATGGGACCCGCATGTCATCCTCTATGTACAATCAAGTTTCTTTTCTTGAATTATTTTTGGATCCCGATATTTGGTCACTTGCCTTTTTGTTTCGATCTCATGCCACGTTTGAAACGTTGAGGAACCTGCTGGCTCATGGGACCCGCATGTCATCCTCTATGTGCTATTAAAGTTTATTTTTCTTATTTTTTTTCACCCTCTTATTTTTGGCTATTTCCTTTTTCTTTTGATCCCCTGCTGCCTTGGAAACGTTGGGTAAGCTGCTGACTCATGGGACCCGCATGTCATCCTCTACGAACAATAAAAGTTTTCTTTTTTGGAGTTATTTTTGACCCCTAATTTCTGGCTATTTCCCTTTTTCTTTTGATCTCCTGCCCCCTTTAAAACGATGAGGACGATGTTGGCAGGTCGGTCCCACATGTCATCCTCTATGAACATTAAAAGATTCTCACATGGCTTCTGATATTTGGTCACTTGCCTTTTTATTGCGATCTCATGCCACGTTTGAAACGTTGAGGAACCTGCAGGCTCATGGGACCCGCATGTCATCCTCTATGTACAATAAAACTTTCTTTTCTTGGATTTTTTTGGCACCTCATATTTGGTCACTTGCCTTTTTCTTTCGATCCCCTGCCGCCTCTCAAACGGTGATACCGCTGCTCCTTAAATGGGACCCGCATGTCATTCTCTATGTACAATCAAGTTTCTTTTCTTGAATTATTTTTGGATCCTGATATTTGGTCACTTGCCTATTTCTTTCGATCTCATGCCACGTTTGAAATGTTGAGGAACCTGCTGGCTCATGGGACCCGCATGTCATCCTCTATGTACTAAAAAAGTTCATTTTCTTGGGTTTTTTTCACCCTCTGATTTTTGGCTATTTCCTATTTCTTTTGATCCCCTGCCGCCTTTGAAAGTTGAGGACTCTGCCGCCTCATAGGTCCCCCCTGTTCGCCTGTATGAACGATAAAGCTTTCCTTTCTTGGAGTTTTTTTTACCCCCTAATTTCTGGCTACTTTCTTTTTCTTTTGATCTCAAGCCGCATTTGAAACGTTGGGACAGCTCGCCGCAAAATGGGTCCCGCATGTCATCCTCTATGTACTATAAAATTTCTTTTCTTGGATTTGTTTCACCCTCAGATTTTTGGCTATTTCTTTTTTCTTTTGATCCCCTGCCGCCTTGGAAACGTTGACTAATCTGCTGGCTCATGGGACCCGCATGTCATCCTCTATGTCCATCAACTATCTTTTCTTGGAGTTTTTTTACCCCCTAATTTCTGGCTACTTTCTTTTTCTTTTGATCTCAAGCCGCATTTGAAACGTTTGGACCGCCGTCGCAAAATGGGACCCGCATGCAATTCTCCATGTACAATAAAAGTTTCTTTTCTTGGATTATTTTTCACCCTCATTTTTGGTCACTTGCCTTTTTCTTTTGATCCCCTACCGCCTTGGAAACGTTGAGTAAGCTGCTGACTCATGGGACCCGCATGTCATCCTCTATGTACAATCAACTTTTTTTTCTTTTGATCTCAAGCCGCATTTGAAACGCTGAGACCGCCGTCGCTAAATGGGACCCGCATGTCATCCTCTATGCACAATAAAGTTTCTTTTCTTGGATTATCTTTGGCTCCCGATATTTTGTCACTTGCCTTTTGCTTTCGATCTCATGCCGCCTTTGAAACGTTCGAGTAAGCTGCCGGCTCATGGGTCCCGCATGTCATCATCTACGAACAATAAAAGTTTCCTTTCTTGGAATTATTTTTTACCCCTAATTTTTGGCTACTTCCTTTTTCTTTTGATCCCCTGCCGCCTGTGAAACGTTGAGGATTCTGCTGGCTCATGGGTCCCACATGTCAGCCTCTATGAACAATAAAAATTTCCTTTCTTGGAGTTATTTTGACCTCTAATTTCTGGCTATTTCGCCTTTTTTAAATTCCTGTGTCGCCTTGGAAACGTTGAGAATGCTGCTGCCTCATGGGTCCCGCATGTCATCCGCTCAGAACGATAAATGTTTCTTTTTTTGGATTTTTTTACCAACTGATTTTTTTTTCCGATCCTCTGCCGTCTTTAAAAACGTTGACGACGCTCGCCGGCTCATGGGTACCCGATGTCAGCCTCCCCGTACAAGAAACATGTGATATCTTGATTATTTTGCAGACAATAAACAATGTATTTCGCTCTGAGCTATTGCAAACGGAAAAAAATAAATCTTTAATTTTAAATAAACAAACTTATATGTTGAATCTCCTTGTTTTTTGTTTTCGCGAAGCATAGGACTTTCCTGTTTTGGAGTGGGCTCAAATTGTACGAGTCCAAAAGCGTCCAGCAGGATAGTTCGAAAGCCCAGACGGCCAGATACAGCCCAATTGAAATCTTTCTTTTCTTGGATTTTTTTGAGCCTATGATTTCTGGCTACTTCCTTTTTTTTGGAAACGTTGAGAACGCTGCTGCAAAATAGGACCCGCATGTCATCCTCTATGTACAATAATATTTTTTCTTGGATTATTTTTGGCTCCTGATATTTGGTCACTTGCATTTTTCTTTTGATCTCATGCCGTCTTTGAAACGTTCAGACCGCTGCTGCAAAATGGGACCCGCATGTCATCCTCTATGTACAATAAAAATTACTTTTCTTGGATTATTATTTTTGGCCCCTGATATTTGGTCACTTGTCTTTTTCTTTCAATCTCATGCCATGTTTGAAACGTTGAGGACCCTGCAGGCTCATGGGACCCGCATGTCATCCTCTATGTACTATTGTTGACGTTAGAAACCCCCTAGCGGGCAGAGACGGGCAACACAGTAGAGCCGGGAACAACTAGGGCTGCGGCTGGCCCCAGTCCCTCAGAGCGACGGCCCGCAAAGCCTCCTGGTCGCACGCGCCGATGCTATCGCAAGGGCGTGCCACCTGACCTATACCTGGTCAGGAAGGTGTGGATTATGCCTCGCTTAGTTTCCCGCATGGCATACACGTAAACATTAAATACGAGCCTCGATCGGCTCTCGAGTTATCCCGTGAATCGGCTCAAAGAGCCGATCCACCCATGATTCGAACGAGGTGTCCGAATATATGGTGGTCCTGCTTGATCAAGATAAAGCTAATGAGATCTACGACGATTTAGGGTTTTCACCGCATAATCGGATCATCCTACTCACGATTGGGCCTCGCGCTCGCGCACGGTGACCGTAAGCCGATCCTAGACAGGGCCTAAAAACCAACACGAGGTTGATCCCCGGAACATCCTTTCTAGGGCTAGCAAACGTCACCCTACACGCCGCTGGATCCTCCAACCCTTTGTAAGGCCTAACTATTGCGGATATTAAACTAATCCTTGATGAACAAGGAGCAACCGTAACGGATCAGATCTACTAAACTATGATCAAGCGGGGTGCCGCCCCTACACCTAAGATAGGTGTAAGGGCGGCTAGATGTGCAAGGGTCGCATAACGAAAGCATGTAATTCGAAGAACAATGCTAACCCTAACACATCTAAGATAACTACGTTGCTCGCCATCAAAAAGGCTTCGAGTACGAGCAACGCATGAACAACGTGGGCAGGCTTGTGCTGCCTAGATCGCAAGATGCGATCTAGGCAGCATGGTGCTTACCGGAGAAACCCTCGAGACGAAGGAGTTGGCGATGCGCCGAGATTTGTTTGTGTTGAACGTTGGTTGTTGTTTATTCCATAAACCCTAGATACATATTTATAGTCCAAGGGACTTTCTAATTCAGGCGTGCACCTAACCGTGCACGGGTAAAACTCTAACTAACCGACACGCAATCTAATATGTTACAGATACAAGGGCAAACTAGCCCAAACTTTGCATGTAAGGCCGATTCACGTACTTCTTCTATATATATTCTTCGAGTCCATCTTGATCGCGGCCCACCTCTGACTCGGTCAAATTCTGGTGATAACACATGCCCCCCTGGTTTTGGAAATGACATTTCCAAAATCATTATGCTCTTCTTTCGTCGAGTCATGTCGTGGCAGAGCAGAACTGCCGCAGAATCCTCATCATGATGCCTTGCCCCTTCCACTTCTCCACGTGGCCGCAAAACTTTCCAGTTGGGCAACATCTCCTCGGAAACTGTTGTGGCATTGAATCTCTCTCATATCCCCTTTATTTAACCGTTCTAAACAGCTTGCGTCTCCTTCGTCCTCCTCGCATTAGCACCAAAAAACCCTCTGTGCCACCATGTCTTCTTCCTCCTCCTCCGAGCTTTCCTACGGTCCGACTCCTCCCGCGAGACGCCGCCGAAAATCCGCGCCCCAGAAGAATGGGACGAGGAGAGCCACGCCTCCTCCATTTGGTCTGAGGACGACAAGTCCTTGACCAGCGGGGATGAAGATCTTCAGTTCCTCGCCGACGGGGAACTGGAGTCAGAAAGCGAGGACGACCGGTTCCCCTGGGACGGCTGCCCCACCTCTGAAGAAGAGGAAGAGGAAGACGACGACGACGACTCCCTCGAGGGCTACCCGCCGGCAAAACGCCTCCGCATGAGGTGGGACGACGACATCAGCGACGATGAAGACGGGGATGAAGCTCCCGTAGAGGGCTACGGGAGTAGCGACGAGGAGCCCATCGGCAGCAGTGCCGATGAGAGTTCCGAGGACGACGACGAGGGCAGTGATGGCCCGTAGAGTAGGATCTACCAGTGTAGGCCTAGCCGTAGTAGATTGGCTAATAGGCCCTTCTTTTGTTCTTCCTTCTTTGAGCAGTCAGTTCTTCCTTTGTAAGAAATCCTGTTTATTAATGAAGAAATTTCCCCAATTTGGTCTTGCCGATTTCTTTTGAACCGATTCTCAACGAGCCGATGGCAACGCATCGGTCTCTCGTAATCCGCCCCTTCTCTCTTCGACCACAGGGTGACCGGAATCTTGGTCAAAACTCAATAAGCCGATGTCAATGCATCAAGTCTTCATGAATTACCCTTCATCTTCTCGAATAACGAACTTGAGTTCCGCCAGATTATCACCTTTGACGAAAATCGCTGCGCAGGACTAGCCGATGGCCACCCAATCGGCTTTCTAAAACGGGGCCTCCATCAGGCCAGCTGCCCCCGAGTCTCAATCAAGGCGAACAGATACGAGGGCATGCCATTCAGACAGATGGACCTGGGCTAGGCCATGTCTGAGAGAACTATCATGCAGAGCCAGCCGATTCCTATCAAAATCGGCTCTCCAGAGCAGAGAACCTTCAGGGTGAGCTGCCCCCCGAGCTTCTTCCTGCACCTTGCCGGCCAGATCGGCTCCTTCCTTAACCTGATTTGCACGTCCATGCTGTTCTTGGAATTATCTCTTGAAGAGAGGATCCGAGCCCTTAAACTACTCCATTGAGGAGTTCTTCCATTAAAATCTCCCTTCGTGCTCCATTGACCCTCTGACAGTTATACCTCTTGAGTCGATGGCCATGCATCGGCTTTTATATCCTTAAGTCGATGTCTGCTGCATCGGCTGTGCTCAAAAATTTTCGAATTTTTTTGATTTTTTTTACGGCCGACTTATGCATTGGCCCCCACACTTCAATACCCATCACCAAAGGATGAGACGCTTCCACTGCATATCCTCGTGTTTTATCCACCTAGGTGCCCCCCCGAGCCGATTCTGTCAAGAGAATTGATGGTATCGGCTCTGTTGGATTACATGTTGAACCCAGGCAGAATGAATGGTGAGGATAATTTTGGCCGATTGCTGGAATCGGCCTCCACGTTGCTTGCTCGGTGAAGGTTTTGTGAGGTCCCTTCATAAATTTTTTGGGGCCGATCACAAGGATCAGCCTCGCCACGTTTGCTCATTGACGTGCTCTTGCTACTCGTTCAGGCCGGTAGATAAAACCAGCCCAATCTCTGACTTTATCATGTTGGTGCGCTTGCTGTCGTCCGCCTTGAGTGCATCGTATAATCGTGGAGCACTAAGCTTCGTCGGAAGAACGAGCACCATGTTTGTGCCAGCCGATGTTTCATCATCGGCTTTCCTTTGCTTGGGGCGCCACTCCATTTTCCGTGGACGACCCTCTTCATCCAGGGTTCGCTGAACCTTCGCAGCCAGATCAGGCCTTGCTTTTCTCAATGTGTGCAAGTATAACCTTTCGGCTTCTTCCAGGCCGCGCAACCGCTGAACCCTGCGCTTCTGGGAACGGCTGAGTCCATCAGGGCACCACCTTGGCCGGTGGTACCTGTCTTCTTCTTCTCCCTCGTCTTCTGAATCTTCGAGATCTTTCAACCGAGGGGACTCAGCTCGTTTGCTTTGTGGCGGGAGAGGCCCTAGGCGCTTGAATACGGACACGTTGGCTGCCTCCTTTTTCTTCTGGTTGCATTCTGGGCAATTGCCGATTGTGGGCAATCGGCTCATTCCTGAATCCCAGCAGTGTCTGAAGAAGGGACAGTCCCAGTGCCTATCCTCGTCGACTCGCTCCCCCAACTTTTCCTTGGCACGGCGCTCGTGCTCATCCTTATCACGATCATGCCGACGACGTCTCCTGTCGTCCCTAGCCAGCCGATCTTCTTCATCATCGCCGTTGTATCGCCGGCGTTGGTCATACTGACTCACGTACTTGTTGAGGAGGTGATCAGAGGGAGGTCGTTGATACCTTATGTTTTTCACCTCTCCCTCTGTGACGTAGCGCTTGCCGTCTTGGCGGAGCCGATCGCGTGGAGCGGCTTCCTCTCGTATCTTTGCTATGAGAGCAGCTGCCCTCATCTCCGTCCTTACCGAGTGGTGTCCAGGTCCTACCATGTTGATATTGCACGAGAAATCTGGCTGGCACCCTCCATGGTAAGTATACTCCACCATGTTTACGGCGGGGAAGGGGTGTGTGTCGACCTTCATGGCGTATTGGTTGAAAATCAACCGTCCGTTTTCTATCGCCATTTGGATCTGCTGCCGCCACACCCTGCAGTCGTTGGTGGTGTGGGTGAACGTGTTATGCCACTTGCGGTATGGCTTTCCGTTCAGCTCTTGCACCGTGGGGATCTTGTGGCCTTCGGGTACCTTTATATGCTTCTCCGTGAGTAAGAGATCAAAAATCTGCTCGGCCTTGGTCACGTCGAAGTCGAACCCTTTTGGAGGGCCTTGTGGCTTCACCCATTTGCAGGTCACGGGGCCCGTCGCTCGAGTCCATTCAGCCACCGCTACCTCTCGATCTCCCGCAGCACCTTCATCCTCGTCCGCCTCAACCGTGGTCACCGCACGCTTGAATTTGTCCTGTTAAACATCCGGGTGGCGCTGCTCATATGCCGATAGCCTTCGCACCATGTGCGCCAATGAAGGGTAATCTCGCTTGGGAGGCCACGTCCTTAATCGATGATGAGAGACCCACCACCGCCAACTCGATCGCTTCTTTTTCACTTATATGAGCCGAAAAGCATCGGTTCCTAATGGTCCCGAAGCGCTGGACGTATTCCGACACCGTCTCCCCGCGCTTCGTCGTACTTGCGCTAGATCGGCAACACCAACATCGGAAGCCTCCGAGTGATACCGCTCATGGAACCGCTCTTCCAACTCGCTTCCAAGTCCGGATGGAGTTTGGTGGCAGCGATGTGTACCACCCGAAAGCCGATCCTGTGAGGGACTGTGCGAAGAACCTCACACGCAACTCGTCTGATGCTGAGATCGTGCCCAGCTGTGCCAAATATCGGCTCACATGCTCGATGGAGCTGGAACCATCTCGATCCACTAAACTTTGTGAAGTCCGGGAGCCGATATTTGGGTGGTAGCGGGATCAGTTCGTAGTCGTTGGGGTACGGCTTGGTGTAGCCGAACGTCTTCCTTTTCGGCATCATGCCGAACTGATCTTTCAGGATTGCACAAATCTGATCCGCTGTGATGGCTGAAGGTGTCGAACCCTGAAGATTCGCCGGGGTGGCGTACTTAACCAGCCATGCTTGCTTTTCCGGTTCTAAGCCAACTGCAGGAGCTGGGCTGTGGAGGTTTGTCGGAGTGGCGTACTTAGCTAGCCACGTTTGCTTCTCAGGATCGGCTCCCGACGTTCCTCCTACCGTTCCAGAGGCCCCTGATGTTGCAGCCTGGTTCGAGAGTGCCCAGGTGTTGCGGCTGCAGTACGTATGCGCACGCGTATCCGTGCGGGATCTCCTTGGGTGCCTCGGTAGGAATTGGTAGTCACTAGGATCACCACCAATCTTGTAGACGACGTATGCCGATGAGTTCGGCAGTTCCGGTGCTGCCCATGCGAACGGCCGGGGCTGGAGTGGCATCTCTCCTTTGAAAGTCCCCGCAGCTGGTCCCGACGGAGAATACCGGTGGCTCATGATTTCTCGGACGACGCGCAGCGCGACACGCTCCAAAGTGTTCACCAGGCTCTCGCAGTGGCGGTGCAGCGAATGAGCCACCATGTAGTTGATCTCCTGCCGCAGCCGACCTGGTGCGTTCTTCCGACGGGGCGGACAGGTCCACTCCATCGAGTGCGCCTTCGGTGTGAAACCCTTCCACCTGACGCCATGGGAGCGGGTTCGGTGGAAAGAGCCGATGAGTTCGGCTTCGAGGGTTGCCTTGATCTCGTCATGTTTCTTCTTGAGCTCATCAGGAAGATCCTCGTACTTGACCGGAGTGCCTTCCGCCATCTCGGATGTAGATGGCGATGTTGTGGATGTGGAAGGTTGTCCCACCGGGCGTGCCAGAATGTGTTGACGTCAGAAACCCCCTGGCGGGCGCAGACGGGCAACACAAGAGAGCCGGGAACAACTAGGGCTGCGGCTGGCCCCAGTCCCTCAGAGCGACGGCCCGCAAAGCCTCCTGGTCGCACGCGCCGATGCTATCGCAAGGGCGTGCCACCTGACCTATACCTGGTCAGGAAGGTGTGGATTATGCCTCGCTTAGTTTCCTGCATGGCATACACGTAAACATTAAATACGAGCCTCGATCGGCTCTCAGGTTATCCTGTGAATCGGCTCAAAGAGCCGATCCACCCATGACTCGAACGAGGTGTCCGAATATATGGTGGTCCTGCTTGATCAAGATAAAGCTAATGAGATCTACGACGATTTAGGGTTTTCACCGCATAATCGGATCATCCTACTCATGATTGGGCCTCGCGCTCGCGCACGGTGACCGTAAGCCGATCCTAGACAGTGGCCTAAAAACCAACACGAGGTTGATCCCCGGAACATCCTTTCTAGGGCTAGCAAACGTCACCCTACACGCCGCTGGATCCTCCAACCCTTTGTAAGGCCTAACTATTGCGGATATTAAACTAACCCTTGATGAACAAGGAGCAACCGTAACGGATCAGATCTACTAAACTATGATCAAGCGGGTGCCGCCCCTACACCTAAGATAGGTGTAAGGGCGGCTAGATGTGCAAGGGTCGCATAACGAAAGCATGTAATTCGAAGAACAATGCTAACCCTAACACATCTAAGATAACTATGTTGCTCGCCATCAAAAAGGCTTCGATGACGAGCAACGCATGAACAACGTGGGCAGGCTTGTGCTGCCTAGATCGCAAGATGCGATCTAGGCAGCATGGTGCTTACCGGAGAAACCCTCGAGACGAAGGAGTTGGCGATGCGCCGAGATTTGTTTGTGTTGAACGTTGGTTGTTGTTTATTCCATAAACCCTAGATACATATTTATAGTCCAAGGGACTTTCTAATTCAGGCGTGCACCTAACCGTGCACGGGTAAAACTCTAACTAACCGACACGCAATCTAATATGTTACAGATACAAGGGCAAACTAGCCCAAACTTTGCATGTAAGGCCGATTCACGTACTTCTTCTATATATATTCTTCGAGTCCATCTTGATCGCGGCCCACCTCTGACTCGGTCAAATTCTGGTGATAACAACTATAAAAGTTCATTTTCTTGGGTTTTTTTCACCCTCTGATTTTTTGCTATTTCCTTTTTCTTTTGATCCCCTGCCGCCTTGGAAACGTTGAGTAAGCTGCTGCAAAATGGGACCCGCATGTCATCCTCTATGTACAATCAACTTTCTTTTCGTGGCTACTTTCTTTTTCTTTTGATCTCAACTCTCAAGCCGTATTTGAAACGTTGAGACCGCTGCTGCAAAATAGGACCCACATGTCATCCTCACTGTAAAATAAAATTTTCTTTTCTTGGATTATTTTCACCCTCTGATTTTTGGCTATTCCCTTTTTTCTTTCGATCCCCTGCTGCCTTGGAAACGTTGAGGATGCTGCTGCCTCATGGGTCCCACATGTCATCCACTATGAACAATAAAAGTTTCTTTTCTTCGATTTTTTCACCCTCTGCTTTTTGGCTATTTCTTTTTCTTTTGATCCCATGCCGCCTTGGAAACGTTGAGGATGCTGCTTCCTAATGGGACCCGCATGTCATACTCTATGTACAATAAAAGTTTCTTTTTTGGATTATTTTTGGCTCTCGATATTTGGTGACTTGCCTTTTTCTTTCAATCTCATGCCGCCTCTCAAACGTTGAGTAAGCTGCTGGCTCATGGGACCCGCATGTCATTAACTATGTACAATAAATTTTCTTTTCTTGGATTATTTTTGGCTCCTGATATTTGGTCACTTGCATTTTTCTTTCGTTCTCATGCCGTCTTTGAAACGTTCAGACCGCTGCTACAACATGGGACCCATATGTCATCCTCTATGTACAATGAAAGTTTCTTTTCTTGGATTATTTTTGGCTCCTGATATTTGGCACTTGCCTTTTTCTTTCGATCTCATGCCGTCTTTGAAACGTTCAGACCGCTGCTACAACATGGGACCCATATGTCATCCTCTATGTACATTAAAAGTTTCTTTTCTTGGATTATTTTTTGCTCCTGATATTTGGTCACTTTCCTTTTTCTTTCGATCTCATGCCGCCTCTGAAACGTGGAGTAAGGTGCTGGCTCATGGGACCCGCATGTTGATGTCTACGTTCCCCCTCCTTTCCTGTAGACAGTGTTGGGCCCCCAAGAGCAGAGGTTTGTAGAACAGCAGCAAGTTTTCCCTTAAGTGGATCACCCAAGGTTTATCGAACTCAGGGAGGAAGAGGTCAAAGATATCCCTCTCATGCAACCCCGCAACCACAAAGCAAGAAGTCTCTTGTGTCCCCAACACACCTAATAGGTGCACTAGTTCGGCGAAGAGATAGTGAAATACAGGTGGTATGAATAAGTAGTAGCAACGGCACCGTAAAAGTGCTTTGCCCAGGACAAGAAACAAGCAGTAGTAACGCAGCAGTAGTAACGCAGCAAGAGTAACGCAAGAAACAAGTAAACAAGCAGCGATAGCGTATTTAGGAACAAGGCCTAGGGATTAGACTTTCACTAGTGGACACTCTCAACATTGATCACATAACGTAACAGTATAAATGCATACTCTACACTCTTGTTGGATGATGAACACATTGCGTAGGATTACACGAACCCTCAATGCCGGAGTTAACAAGCTCCACAATAATGCTCATATTTTAGTAACCTTTAGTGTAAGATAGATCAAAAGACTAAACCAAGTACTAACATAGCATGCACACTCGTCACCTTCATGCATATGTAGGAGGAATAGATCACATCAATATTATCATAGCAATAGTTAACTTCGCAATCTACAAGAGATCATGATCATAGCATAAACCAAGTACTAACACGGTGCACACATCGGCACCTTTGCACACGTGCATGAGGAATAAAACTACTTTAATAACATTGCTAGAGTAGCACATAGATAAATTGTGATACAAACACATTGCAATCATAAAGAGATATAAATAAGCACCTCACTATGCCATTCAACAGTGAATAAGTATTCTGTGAAATATAGCCTAAGAGACCCACACGGTGCACACACCGTCACCTTTACACACGTGGGACAAGGAGTCTCCGGAGATCACATAAGTAAAACTCACTTGACTAGCATAACGACATCTAGATTACAAGCATCATCATATGAATCTCAATCATGTAAGGCAGCTCATGAGATTATTGTATTGAAGCACATAGGAGAGAGATGAACCACATAGCTACCGGTACAGCCCCGAGCCTCGATGGAGAACTACTCCCTCCTCATGGGAGCAGCAGCGGTGATGAAGATGGCGGTGGAGATGGCAGCGGTGTCGATGGAGAAGCCTTCCGGGGCACTTCCCCGCTCCGGCGGGTGCCGGAACGAGACTCCTGTCCCCCGCATCTTGGCTTCGCGATGGCGGCGGCTCCGGAAGGTTTTCCGTATCGTGGTTTTTCCGCATCGGGGTTTTCGCGACGGAGGCTTTATATAGGCGAAGAGGCGGCGCAGAGGGTCGAAGGGGTGGCCACACCATAGGCGGCGCGGCCAGGGCCCAGGCCGCGCCACCCTATCATCTGGGGCCCACAGGGCCCCCCTCCGGCAGCTCTCGGGTGTTCTGGATGCTTCCGGTGAAAATAGGAACCTGGGTCTTGATTTCGTTCGATTCCGAGAATATTTCGTTACTAGGATTTCTGAAACCAAAAACAGCAGAAAACAGGAACTGGCACTTCGGCATCTTGTTAATAGGTTAGTTCCAGAAAATGCACGAATATGACATAAAGTGTGCATAAAACATGTAGGTATCATCAATAATATGGCATAGAACATAAGAAATTATCGATACGTCGGAGACGTATCAAGCATCCCCAAGCTTAGTTCTGCTCGTCCCGAGCGGGTAAAACGATAACAAAGATAATTTCTGAAGTGACATGCCATCATAACCTTGATCATATTGTAAACATATGTAATGAATGCAGCGATCAAAACAATGGTAATGACATGAGTAAACAACTCGAATCATAAAGCAATGACTTTTCATGAATAGCACTTTCAAGACAGGCATCAATAAGTCTTGCATAAGAGTTAACTCATAAAGCAATAATTTAAAGTAAAGATATTGAAGCAACACAATGGAAGATAAAGTTTCAGCAATTGCTTTCAACTTGTAACATGTATATCTCAATGATAGTTTGTCAACATAGAGTAATATAACAAGTGCAATATGCAAGTATGTAGGAATCAATGCACAGTTCACACAAGTGTTTGCTTCTTGAGGTGGAGAGAGATAGGTGAACCGACTCAACATAAAAAGTAAAAGAAAGGTCCTTCAAAGAGGAAAAGCATTGATTGCTATATTTGTGCTAGAGCTTTGGTTTTTGAAAACATAAAGAGAGCATAAAAGTAAAGTTTTGAGAGGTGTTTGTTGTTGTCAACGAATGGTAGTGGGCACTCTAACTACCTCATCAACCAGACTTTCAAGAGCGGCTCCCATGAAGGACGTTATCTCTACCAAGCAAGGTAGATCATCCCTCTTCTCTTTTGTTTACACATGTACTTTAGTTTAGTATTTCTTTATTTATGG